>NC_071265.1:11615000-11915000 GCF_023375685.1 Ictalurus furcatus | reverse complement strand
AGTGAACTACTGCCTACAACAGATAGGTAAGTGCACAGACACCCAATTATGCCACACTAACCTACTGCAAACATGGGTCCATGCCCCAGCGCTGTCTGCCTTCTCTGCTGTTCCCTCAGGGTCTGGCGAGCGTACCATGGACCTCATGCCCACATAGCACCAAGAGCTGATGGAGCTAGTGGATCAGTTAGCCGTTTTTTCATTCTCCCCAGCCCTGACCCACCTGGTCCAACATGAATTCAAAATCACACCGGGAGTGGTGGTTAGACAGTGGCCCTACTGTGTCCCAGAGGCTCACCATCAGGCTATTGAATAGGAAGTTAGCTGGATGCTACAGGATGGAGCAATCAAGGAGTCCACCAGCCCCTGGTCCAGCCCCATCGTGGAAGCCCGATGGTAACATCCATCTTTGCAATGAACAAGTTTCGGAGTTTGAGAGCTACCCCCTTCCCCGAGTCAATGACCTGGTAGAGTGCCTGGTTCATCTCCACCCTGGATCTGTCAAAGGTCTACTGGCAAGTCACCCTGGCCTCAGGAACAAGGCCCAAGATCGCCTTCAGCACCACCAGAGGCCACTGGCAGTACTGGTTTCTCCCCTTTGACCTACACAAGGCACCAGCAACCTTCCAGCATCTGATGAGCATCGTCCTAAGACCACACTGCTAGTTCGTGGCTGCCTACTTGGACAATGTCATCATCCACTCTTCCACCTGGACCAACCACTTCTACCACCTCAGGGAGGTACTTGGAGGCCTCCAGAAGGCCACGTTGATGGCCAACCCAAAGAAGTGCCATCTGGGGCTGACAAAGGCTCAGTACCTGGGGTACCGCATTGTCTAAGGGCTTGCTGAAGCCACAGGAGAAGAAGCTGGAGGCGGTGAAAGGGTATTCCTGGCTAACATCAAAAAACAAGTACATGCCTTTTTGGGGCTGGCGGGGTACTACAGAAGATTCATCCCTAACTTCTCCTCTCTAGCTTCCGTCTGGACCCAACTCTCACTGGCATTAGGCTCAGAGCATGGGGGGGTACCAAGACTATGACACAACATGCACCGCATTCCTAGCACAACTGCTGGCTGGGTGTTGAACTGACAGTGCCATTTCAGCACCCCATTTCTTTTGGACAGCAAAGAAGCTCGTGGCTGCAAGGTGGGGTGGTAGAAACACACATGCCTGGCAGCTGATGAGTGGAGCGGCTTCTCCTGACCATCCTGCAGGAGAGAGATGGCAGGCACAGAGGGGTGAGTGCATTCTCCGACCACATGTTTCATGTGATTGTTTCTCTGTCCACCAGTTGCCGACGCCGACAGCAGAGATGAAGCTCCCTGGCTGCACTGCACCTCCGCCAGCACCCTCGGCCTGCTCCATGCCCATTGGGTCCCGCCTCACTGCTGCTCCAGCCCATTCACAGCGCCCATAACAGGAAGACCGTAATCCCTACCTCCACTACCCTCTACACCTCCACTCATTCACCAAAACTTAAACTAATTTCCAAAACTTCACCAGTCAGTGTGACTAGCCAGTGTGACGCGAGTTTCCAAACAAAGTAAATCTAACTCAATATAATACTTTAGATTTCATGGTGAATCTGATATTTTGTTTTTATGTTTAGTACAATTCATAAGGGTGAAACACTATCAAATGACACATAAAATCGACATTTTCACTACTTAAATTAACGAAAAACATACCAGTCACATGGAAAAAGTATGTACACCCCTACATTTATCGCACCTTCCAATCTATAAAATTAAAATCAGGTGTTCAGTATTGGGTTCCAGTGATTAGAACCTGCTTAGGGAATGCAGGTGGAACCTATCTTATTTATACCCCTATCATATCTAGTGTCTGGTGTTCCCTTTGCTATTGAGGTGTATGGTGTCATCATGCCAAGATATAAAGAGTTCTATAAGGCCTTCAGAAAAAAGGTTGTGAGTGTATATGAGTCAGGATATGATTGAAATACCATCATTCCACTGTAAGGAAAATAATCTACAAATGGCGTAGCTTTCAAAAGACTGCCAATTTGTCCAGGACTGGCCATTCCAGAAAATTCAGCCCAAGTGTCTCCAAGAACCCAAAATATCATCAAAGGATCTGCTAGTAAGTCTTGCAACTGTTGGTGTCATGTGCATGTGTCTACATTCAGAAAGATAAATTTGATCTGACCAGATCTGAATCCCATTGAAATGTTGTGGGGGTATTTGAGATGGGCAAGGTTAGGGTTATCCCTAATTTCTCCATCTGGGGATTAATAAAGTATTATCTTAACTTATCTTTTTATCTTATATATATATATATATATATATATATATATATATATATATATATATATATATATACACACACAATATCTCACAAAAGTGAGTACACCCCTCACATTTTTGTAAATATTTCATTATATCTTTTGATGTGACAACACTGAAGAAATGACACTTTGCTACAATGTAAAGTAGTGAGTGTGCAGCTTGTGTAACAGTGTAAATTTGCTGTCCCCTCAAAATAACTCAAAACGCAGCCATTAATGTCTAAACCGCTGACAACAAAAGTGAGTACACCCCTAATTGAAAATGTCCAAACTGGGCCCAAAGTGTCAATATTTTGTGTGGCCATCATTATTTTCCAGCACTGCCTTAACCCTCTTGGGCATAGAGTTCACCAGAGCTTCACAGGTTGCCACTGGAGTCCTCTTCCACTCCTCCATGACGACATCACGGAGCTGGTGGATGCTAGAGACCTTGTGGTCTTCCACCTTCCATTTGAGGATGCCCCACAGATGCTCAATAGGGTTTAGGTCTGGAGACATGCTTGGCCAGTCCATCACCTTCACCCTCTTTAGTGTGTTTGGGGTCGTTATCATGCTGGAATATTGCCCTGTGGCCCAGTCTCTGAAGGGAGGGGATCATGCTTTGCTTCAGTATGTCACAGAACATGTCGACATTCATAGTTCCCTCAATGAACTGTAGCTCCCCAGTGCCGGCAGCACTAATGCAGCCCCAGACCATGACACTCCCACCACCATGCTTGACTGTAGGCAAGACACACTTGTCTTTGTACTCCTCACCTGGTTGCCGCCACACACGCTTGACACCATCTGAACCAAATAAGTTTATCTTGGTCTCATCAGACCACAGGACATGGTTCCAGTAATCCATGTCCTTAGTCTGCTTGTCTTCAGCAAACTGTTTGCAGGCTTTCTTGTGCATCATCTTTAGAAGAGGCTTCCTTCTGGGATGACAGCCATGCAGACCAATTTGACGCAGTGTGCGGCGTATGGTCTGAGCACTGACAGGCTGACCCCCCACCCCTTCAACCTCTGCAGCAATGCTGGCAGTACTCATACATCTATTTCCCAAAGACAAGCTCTGGATATGACGCTGAGCATGTGCACTCAGCATCTTTGGTCGACCATGGCGAGGCCTGTTCTGAGTGGAACCTGTCCTGTTAAACCACTGTATGGTCTTGGCCACCGTGCTGCATCTCAGTGTCAGGGTCTTGGCAATCTTCTTATAGCCTAGGCCATCTTTATGTAGAGCAACAATTCTTTTTCTCAGATCCTCAGAGAGTTCTTTGCCATGAGGTGCCAGGTTGAACTTCCAGTGACCAGTATGAGGGAGTGTGAGAGCGATGACACCAAATTTAACATACCTGCTCCCCATTCACACCTGAGACCTTGTAACACTAACAAGTCACATGACACTGGGGAGGGAAAATGGCTAATTGGGCCCAATTTGGACATTTTCACTTAGGGGTGTACTCACTTTTGTTGCCAGTGGTTTAGACATGAATGGCTGTGTGTTGAGTTATTTTGAGGGGACAGCTAATTTACACTGTTACACAAGCTGTACACTCACTACTTTACACTGTAGCAAAGTGTCATTTCTTCAGTGTTGTCACATGAAAAGATATAATCACATATTTACAAAAATGTGAGGGGTGTAATCACTTTTGTGAGATATTGTATATATAAAATTTGGAGATCTATTTAAATCCCTTGATAGACTCATAGGCTTCCTCAGTCTTTTCTCTGAAGGCCTTACAGAACTGTTTAGATCTTGGCATGATGACGCCACACACCTCAGTAACAAATGAAACACCAGACACTAGGTATGGGTAGGGTATAAATAAGACAGGTTCCACCTGCACTCCCTAAGCAGGTTCTAATCTGTGTTCTAATTTTTTGCTTACAATGATTATTTGTTCTATGTTTAATATGAATTGATTAAACATTAATCTAATATTTATTGATTGCTGCTTTTTAGTTATAAGTAGCAAAACCACCAAGATGTAGAACACAATTTCTGATGTAAAGCAATTACAATTATTCCAAGCGAATAGATATCAGTAATCAATAATATCAGTTTAGGCACTTACAATCTGTTGCTGAGATATCATGAGTCTTCCTCTGTGTAAAAGTGGTAATTTTTTCAAGCACTTCATTTTGACGTGATAGTTCTTCCAATATATGCTGTTGCACGTACTCCAAATTAGATACCCTCAGTGCCTGTAAGGTAATGCAATATGACTAACATTGGATAATAATTCAACATCAATCAGCTCAAACCAGCTTTATCTGGTTTATCTATTTTATCTAGCTTTATCTATTTGATATTTTTTATGACTTTTATATCATGTGCTGACAGTTAATTGTGAACAAATTAATGTAACCATGAAATACATCATCAAGGTAATGAAATTGCCAAATGTGCACAGGAAGTAAGCTACTTTAACATGCTTTTAATTTGCTATTTTTCCAATTAATAAATTATTGGCTATGTTTTTGTTTATTCTGTGTGCCCTCCTGTAAAACAAATATGCCCACGGTTTGAAGGATAAGCTAACAAAGCATTTATCTTCATTTACACTATTACACATGTAGCTCAATTTAAGTTAGAGATGTTCATATTTTAATTCATAAAAAATGCGGTCCTCAATACAAGAAATGTCTCCAATTAAGATTCTGCCTTTCCTGTGCAAATAAAAACTTTTTGTGGAAACAATTTTTAATTAGATCTAATTAATTAATTAATTAATTAACTAATTAAAACTATGAAATGTTATTTGAGGCTTAAAGGGCAAAACATACATTTTAGTATGGCATATTGTGGTAACATCACACTGGGTGACAGTGGACAGTATACTGGAATGCTCTTCAGCCAGTTCACTCTGTATACAGCCCACTCAGGGTGTACTCACATTAGGCCCGGTTGCCTTGTACCATGCCCAAGTATGATTGTCCCCTTCCCCACAGGAAGAAAAGTGCTCCTACACAGTGTGATGGAGTCCATTATTGTAACTTTACTTACTTTGTGGCTTATTTGGAGTTATCTGGGGTGTGTTGACACACAGCCCTCTCACATGCAGATTCATCACTTATGCAGCGCAGCAATTTTCACTTAATTGTGCTGTACGTATAAGAAGATTTTTACAGAGGCAGCTGATGTTGAGGGATGTTGATGTTGAGGGATGGATTTGCATATTTACTCGCTGACTACAATTCCCGTTCATCAATATGATTTGGTGAGAGCCAAACGAACTGGACTTTGGGGAATCAAATGTACTCGGGCACAGTACAGATCGCCTAGTGTCAGTACACCTTCACTTGCTGCGTTTACATGGACAACAATAATCCACTCTTAATCCGATTAAGACCATACTCTAATTAAGAAACTACCATGTAAACAGCAATTTTTATTTACCTTAATCTAATTAAGGTCATAATCGAAGTAAGCAATAATCTAATTAAGACAGGTGGAGTACTACTGTTTTAGTCGCATTATGGACGTGTAGTAGTGACATGTAAACACCTTAATCACATTATGAACGTCGTGTGGGAGTTTTCACCGCATTTTGCGACAGGACATGATCACACACGGCAGATTTATGTTTTACGGCGAACAATAGAGTTCGGCTGTGTCCCAAATCGCATACTTTCCAACTATAGGCCTGTAGTGGGGAAAAATACATGTATCTCGGCTACTATATAGACGGTAGACGGTATGCGATTTGGGACACACCCACCGCTTCAAGCAGTTGTCTAATAGCACGTATAGCATGACAAATAATTAACTGCACTTAAAGCGTTCGTAAAAAATTTAAAATAAAAACACCCAAAACTGTACATGGTACCATAACGAAGACAAACTGTATGTTGATGCGTGAAATTCTGGAGGGACGTCGGACGGCGTGGCGCGGTGACGTAATGACGCGGGCTGTTGATCTAATTATGTTCTAAAACATGTAAAACGGGAACATGACAGGAGTATTCTAAAAGCGACTCATGTAAACACCTTAATCACATTATTATCTTACTCAGATTAAGGTCAATAATTAGATTACTGCTGTCCATGTAAACATAGTCATAGTTGCATAGAGTGTGGTGGGGGTGTGGTTCAGCAGGAGTCTGCAGCGGGAGTATGGGGGAATGAGCAAATTAACGTGGCACACCTGTGACTGATTTGGCAATGCTTATGTAACATGTTGGCCTCTCTCTTTTTTTTTTCTATCTGTCTGTCTATCACTTTGTCTGTCTGTGAATGGGGCTAAGGTGTGCTGAACCAAGTTGTTGGAAAGCTGCCAAGTTTCTGTTGCACAAACAAAAATACGGAGTTCACCATTCACCAAACCCAGAAGAAGTACTTATGCATCCAGGTAGGATATAATGTACAATATTACTATGACAGTAATAAAGGTGGACCTGTTGTATTTCCAACGGCTTTAATTACAAAACATAATATGTACATGGCACTATACTGTAATTACTGGAACTGACTCATATACTAACAGTTTGGAAAAGATGTTGCAGATATCGATTTCTTCCTCTTAAAACATCTTAGGGAGTTTTTCCATGCCACCGTCGCCACTCAGTGGCTTGCTCAGTTGGGATAAATTCGCACCTTTAATATCTGTATACCATGTTGATATTTCTGTAAAGCTGCTTTGAGACAATGTCTATTGTAAAAAGCACTATACAAATAAAATTGAATTGAATTGAATATTGGTTTCATGTATATCAATATGGGCTGACAGGCATATTATGCTTTCTTACTCTCAGAAGTTCAAAACAGATATTGAGGTGGATCTCCAAGGCTTGATCCAGAGTGTACTCCCCAGTGCTAAGTGGACTTCTGTCCTCACTGTCTGTTCTTTTTGCTACGTGCCCTGTATGTTGCTCTTCTGACAATAGTACTGTATCTTCTGACATCCCCTCCTGGCTTGTCACAGTGCTCCCTTTGAACCTGAAATAAACCAAACCTGACTCAATCTGGTATAATTACTGCAGCAGCAACATTTGCAAAGAGCTATGTAGATACAGTATACTGCTTTAGTATCTACTATAAGATGGCAATCAAAGCCAATCCAAAGTATACACTGAAACATTGTGTCCTGACTGGATACTAAGATATAGTGTAGCTAAATATTAATTTCTACTAATACATGCATAAACAAATTTCTGTTAATAAAAGTACCAATGATGTAAATGATTTGCAATCAATATCATATGGAATAATTTTTAATTGTTTATAACTTGACATTCTCCACATTTTTTTTAAAGGGTTCATATGATGCTTTTTAATGTTTTCCTTTTCCTTTAGTGCATAATGTATCTGTTGGTGCATGTATAAGATCTGCAAACTTACAAAGCTCATAGTCTCCCACAAAGGGATTTATTCTATTTAACAGAGAACACTGCTCCACACCTGCCTAAAACGCCTTGATCTAACTCCAGATATTACTTCCACAAACATCTGTTACAATTTGAAATATCAGCATAATGCAGCCCAAAGGAAGCCATGAAGAAAGAAGGCAAAGCTTCAGTGAATTGGCATGGAGACGCTAAGTGTTTAGATGCGAAAGCAATACGTTTGCTTTTAACGGAGAACAGCTTCCTAAACCTGGGAGAGTATGGGTCAGATGGCCAATGACTCTAGGCTTTTCGGTAGGAGGAGCTTTGGAGAAACTGGAACTCAATCAGAGCATTTCAGACAGACTGGGAAAAGAGGTACTGCAATAATGTTGAGTATGTGGAAAAATGTGTTTTTTGAACATTAAAAGCATGTTAACCCATTCTATTACAATAAACAAAATAATAACTTTTAAAATATCATATGACCCCTTTAAATAAAATCCATGGCTTCAAACTTGCTTTTTTGGAAAGGAAGAAAATCTGGCAAATGATGCTTACGAGATGCTTTGAATTTTGGTCATTGGATGACTGTCCTGCATATTTTGTCGTCTCACTCTATCCTTTTGTTTTCTAGTATATGATGATAAAACTGAAACTAATTAATACATTTTCCAAATTTCTGTATTTCCATTATGTCAGACTGCTGTTGGTTTGTATTTGTTGAAAAGTTGCAAATATGCTCAATACTGTGTATTTTAGAGAGATTAACAGCACCTCTATCTTTGTACCATTTTTTTTCTGGCCAACAACAAAAACTTACCATTTACTGAATCAATACTGGAATTACTGTGATCTTAAATTCTATTTTTTTTAACTGAGTAAGACATTTAAGTTGTAGTCCTTGTATGCCGTCCAGTTTATGTATATGTCTGTGATTTTTGATCAGTTGCCATCACCTACATTAAGTGACTGACAAACTCAATGCTACCATTAGTAAATAAGCTCTAATTTACCTAGTGTCCATGAGTCTGTTGCTACTTATGCAGGAGTTGTTGTCATCCATGTTGAAGTCAATGGACAGAAAGTCAAAACTGCCCAGCACTTCCTCTTCCTCTATATCTAGTTCATCACTAGAGGAGGTCTGAAGAATGTAGATGTCCCTCTAAGAACCAAAGTTGAGTAAATGGGACACAAATGGGTGATCAATCATTAAACATCTATTTTAGATTTTGTAGTAAATGTAACACTTTTAAGACATTATTGAGGAGATCACCTTTAAGACGTGGTTAAGCTGCTGTATTTGTAGACTCAGATGCTTTATCTCTGCCTTGGCAAAACTCATCTCCTGCAAAATAGTAGCAACCTGTGCTTGCACCAGGCCAACCTTCATGGCCACTGCTCTTCTTTGGGAATTCCCTACACCCATCACTAGGGCCTTTGGCTTTTCCTCAACACCTACGTCCTCCTCTCGTATGAGATAATCTGTAGCCACTTTCAACTTCACTGGCTTCACTTCTTGGTTGGTAGCCACCACACTATTTTGCTGAAGAATGTCAGGAGTGCTGTAACACTGAAAAAGAATTATGGTGTCTCGCTTGCTGTCCCCTGGATTAGGAGAGCCAGTCTCAGGCTCTGAAGTCCATTCACCACTTTCATCACCATGAAGATTGCAAATTGAAATTTAGAAGATCATGCAGTGTTTAGAAAAAATATATAATCTTTTAATCTAGTTTTGCATTGATTCTACCTCTCCAATGGGTGTCTGTAAAAGGTCATCATCCACTGACTGACAATCCATGGAAAGGTAACGCAAGATTGGAGGATGACTGGGCCTTTCATAGACAAATGGAGAGAGTACTTGGGCAGAGTCAGACAGGTAGCTATGCAGAGACACACCCCTGGATTCATGTGAGCCAACAGAGAAAGAGCCATCTTGAAACTGGCGCATCATGGACTGTGAAGAGATGCATGACCTTAGTTTCAAGTTTTTCTGTACTGTGCATGTTGTGTCTATTTGTAGGTGTGTCTTACAGACTCATTAAAAGTATTTCTCTGTGAAGGTGGGAGTGTGAGGAGGTGTACAGCTACTCACCGGTCTATTCCTTCTGTGGGTAGATTGCCGACTGGAAGATGACTTCAGATTCTTCGCCACGCCAGTGTCAAAAGGACTACATATAAAGTGACGGTGTGTAAGAAAGATTGATATATAACACTGTAGTGGTGTAGTCCAAAAATAACTATTGAATCATCTTAAATTGAGTAGGACTGTACTAATGACAATAGCTTGCAATTTGCAGTCTTAGGCAAGTGGCAATTAATGTTTGAAACATAAAATATCAGCTGATGGCTTGAAATAAAGACATAAATAAGTTGGTATGAGCTGCTAAACTGGGATCACAACTGTGTTAAGGAAGTGGTTTTAAATGTTGCTGTAACCCACAGGTCACAGGGTTGGCAGTTCAACACCCAACCCACATGCCTTCACATGCTGCAGTGTCCTTGGGCAAGACACTGGACCCCAAGTTGCTCTCAACGACAGGCTAGCACTTGTGTGTGTGAGAATGGGTGAATGAGAAATGGTGTAAATCGCTTTGTAGAACTGCTACGGTTAAAAGGTGCTATATAAGTGCAGACCATTTACCATTTAATGCTGGAAGGAGGCTGTAATAACAAACCATGAAAATACCCTCCATCTGGCTTGCAAAAATACTGTGACATTCTGTGCTGTGAAAAAGGTATTTACCCCATCCTGATTTCTTCTGGTTTCGTACGTCTCATACAAGTTGTTTCAGAAATTCAAACAAAATCTTATGTAAAACAAAGGCAACATGAGTAAACACAAAATACAGTTTTTAAATGATAATGTTATTTATTAAAGCAAAAAAAAAAAAAAAAAAAAAAAAAAAAAAGGGGACTCCAAAGAACCACAGTGAGACCCATTATCTCCAAATGGAATAACTCGCCCAGAAATGGCCGACCTTCCAAAATTTATCCAAGATCACAGGAACTACTTTTCCAGGATTACAAAAGAGCCAAGGACAATATCAAAGGATCTACAGGCCTCTAGTGCATCAATAAAGGTCATGGTTCATGACTCCACTATCAGAAAGACACTGGGCAAAAATGGCATCGATAGAAGAGTAGCAAATCAAAAACCACTGCTAACCCAGAAGAACATTAAAGCTCCTCTGAATTTTGCCAAAACACACATTGATGATCGTCTAACCTTTTGGAAGAATGTTGTGTGGATTGGCGAGTAGAAAGTGGAAACTGTTTGGAAGACAGGGGGCCCGTTACATCTGGCATGAACCAAACAAAGAATTCCACAAAAAGAACATCATACCTACGTTCAAGCATGGTGGTGGAGGTGTAATGGTGTGGGGATGCTTTGCTGCTTCAGGGCCTGGGCAACTTGCAATAATTGAGGGAAACATGTCCGGCGAATGTCCTGTCTTCAGTCCGGAACTTCAAGCACAAATGGATTACGTAGCAAAAGAATGATCCAAAGCATAAGAGTAAGTCCACCTATGGATGCCTCAAAAAAGCTAAATTAAAGTTTTGGAGTGGCCTGGTTAAAGTCCTGACTTGAAACAATTGAGATGCTGTGTTAGAACCTTAAGTGGGCAGCTCAAAACCCTCCATTGTGACTGACCGAAAGCATTTCTGCAAGAAGAGTGGGCCAAAATTCCACTACAGTGCTGTGAAAGACTGATCTCCAGTCATTGGAAGCATTTGGTTATTGCTACTAAAGGTGGCACAACCAGATTTTAAGTTTAAGGGGTCAGTTAGTTTTTCACATGGGTGACAGGTGTTGTGTAACTTTTTTTGGTTCAATAAAACATAAATAAATAAATAAATAAATAAATTAATTAATTAATTAATAAATAAACTGTATTGTGTGTTTATTCAGGTTGTCTTTGTTTTATGTTGTATTTCATTTGAAGATCTAAAACTATTTTATGAGATACAAGAGATATGAAATACAAAAGTAATCATCAAATACTTTTTCACAGCACTGCATGTCCTGTGTGATGCATGTGTATATGAGTGCCTCTATCAGTATCTAGTATAATAAGCACACATAAATGTCTCTTCCTTTTTTTATATAAATATTTCCAGATGTGTTAAGACAATGTTTTGCAAAGTACAACTTACTTCCAGACTACCTCCAGTTGGAGTTTGATGGTTCCCAGTTCCGTAATGTCAACAACCATCATTTGTCGATGTGGAATGTAGAAGTCTGCGCACTTACATGTCACCATTCCAACTAAGATGGTGCTCAGCCCCTTCACCTCTGTTACCTAAAGGACACATGATATCATATGGTGCTTCTGTTACTTTGTAATGCATGCCAACATATGTGTCATATGATAATGATCATTAAGCACTTATATTCTGCATTTTCACTTTCAGTGAAATTGGTTAGCATAGAAATTACAGCTTCTGTAAATCATGGACCAGCAAGCCATGGAATGACAAAGAGCCTCTAGCCCCTTCCTACGCTCTCATTACTTCACCAAAGAGTTCCCTGTCCCTCGTCCACATGATCTCCATGATGATGCTGAGGCATACCTGAACATCTTCAGTTAGAAGATAGAACATAGATGGGTTGCTCTTCATCCAGACTCTTCACACCAGAGAGAGAAGCCTTTAGTCTGCCACCTGAGAATCAGCTGGATTATCCAGCGGTCAGAAGAGCTGTGTTTGTGCAGGGGTGGTTTGTCCGCAAAGAGGGACTGCCTTTAGTTCTGCTTAATAGTGTTGGAAGAAGGGGACCAGCCCTTCATGTTCACCCAGAAGTTCTGTGACTCCTACTGTTATGAAGCGTAGACGGAGACAAGCGCGGGCGAGCGGAGAGATGACGTGAGAATGAACACAGAACGAGAATCGAATCGGGACAGAGCAGGTAAGCTATGTATCAGGGGTGTAGGCAAAAGCGTAGTGAGAGATGAGCGTTAAGTCGAGTGCCAGGGAAAACACTTCTATGAAAATCAGCTTGGTAAACAAACAGAGATGAGGCTGCTGAGCGGTTACTTCGCAAGCGGCTAATGCTAGGGAGGCCCTTATATAACCTTAGGTGTTTGCAGGTGTTCGTAATTAGAACTCCGGCGAACTCGAGCGCGGGTATGACTGGGAAGTGTAGTCCTCCTGCGCCATGTCCCTGGGCGGCACTATACGTTGTGAGCTGCCGCGCCAATTTCGTCGTGTCGTAACAGAGCCGCCCCCCCCAAAGGGCTCACTCCAGGAGCCGAAGTTCCCCGAGGCCCCCGGGGGGGGGGAACGGTTTGTCTGGATGAGCCACATGGAAGTCCTTACGCAGGCCTGCATCCAGAATGTCTCGGGCTGGGACCCAGCACTGTTCCTCTGGTCCATACCCCTCCCAGTCTACCAGATACTGAAGTCCTCCCCTCCTCCGTCTGGAGGCTAGAATGTCGTGGATGCGGTAGGCTGGGCGGCCTTCTATCTCCAACGGTTGCGGTGGAGAATCCTTCGGCACTGCTGTGGCCAAGGGGCCCGAGATTAGAGGTTTGAGAAGTGAGACGTGGAAAGACAGGGCGATGCGACTGTGTCTCGGAAGGTCCAGACTATACGTGACCTCATTAATTTGCCTCAGAATTCGGAAGGGCCCGATATATTTCGGTTGAAGTTTTGTGCCCGTGAGGGGTCTCAAATCTCTTGTGGAGAGCCACACCCTGTCCCCGGGTCGATAATTAGGGTGAGCCCTCTGGCGCTGGTCGGCCTTTCGTTTAGCGATTTGGGACGCCTGCACCAGCTGTTCATGAGCACGCTCCCAGACCTGTTCACTTCGGCGGAACCACTCATCCACTGCTGGCGAGTCCATGTGAGATGCGTTCCAGGGGAATAATGGTGGTTGGTAACCCAAGACACACTGGAATGGGGTGAGCTGGGTGACGGAATGCCGTAGCGAGTTCTGGGCTTATTCCGCCCATGGTAAGTACTGACTCCAGTCCCCTGGGTTGGCAGAGCAGTAGGTCCGAAGAAACCATATGACTTCCTGGTTGGCCCATTCTGCCTGTCCGTTGGCCTGGGGGTGGTACCCAGAAGTGAGATTAATGGCGACCCCCATCTTCCTCATAAAGCTGGCCCAAACCCGCGATGTGAACTGTGGCCCCCTATCGGTCACAATCTCCTCGGGGATGCCAAAGTAATGAAAGACGTGTTGAAACAGGAGTTCCGCTGTGGTGAAGGCAGATGGGATGGCTGGTAATGGAATTAAGCGCAGGGACTTCGAAAACCGATCTACGACCACCAGTATCGCGGAGTTCCCCTGCGACTTCGGCAAGTCGGTTATGAAATCGAGGGCCAGATGGGACCATGGACGTTCAGGTATGGGTAAGGGCACCAACTTCCCAGCCGGGAGCGCACGTGGTCTCTTGGACTGAGCGCAAGAGGAACACGAGGATACAGTGCGCTGAACCTCTCTGGGCATGTTGGGCCACCAGTACTTCTCGGCCAGCAGTTGGTAAGTGCGGCGGGCCCCCGGGTGGCCCATGGCCAAAGTCGTGTGGGCCCAGGTGATGAGTTAAAGATGGTACCGCTTAGGCATGAACTGTTTGTCGGGAGGAAAGGCTGCTGGGATTCTTGCGCTGGGGATACGGGCTAAGTTATGTTCTAGGGGCCACTCCAGGGAGCCCACTATGCAGGAGGGAGGCATAATGTAACTCTCTTGCTCCGTTGGCCGCTCTGGGGCATAAATGCGAGACAGGGTGTCGGCCTTTGTATTCTTTGAACCATTGAAGAATAGGGACCAGTGGGCTTGGCGAGGAGTGAGCCGTTTGGCGGTTTGTAGATATTCCAAATTCTTATGGTCCGTGAAGATAACAAATGGGTGTACTGCCCCCTCCAACCGGTGTCTCCACTCTTCTAGGGCCAGCTTGATGGCCAGAACTTCACGGTTCCCCACATCATAGTTGCGCTCTGCTGGCGACAACTTCTGGGAAAAAAAGGCCACGGGGTGTAACTTGGGACTCTCGCCAAACCTTTGCGATAGAATTGCTCCCACTCCCACTTCCGACGCGTTGACCTCCACGACAAACAGCCTGGAGGGATCCGGGTGTCTGAGAATGGGAGCCGTGGTGAAAGCCCGCTTAAGTCTCTCCAGAGCCTCCTGGGCGACTGGGGTCCACAGCAGTCGCCTGGGCTTATCTCTCAGGAGCGACGTCAGGGGTTGCGCTACTTTACTGAAGTCTCTAATGAATCTTCGGTAAAAATTTGCAAAGCCAAGGAAACGATGCAACTCCCTGACGGTTCGCGGAGCGGGCCACTCCACGACCGCCTGAATCTTATGCTGGTCCATGGCGACTCCCTTTGGGCTAATGATATATCCCAGGAAAGAGATCGTGTGCTGATGGAATTCGCACTTCTTGGCCTTTACGTAAAGCTGGTACTGCAGGAGGCGTTGCAGTACGCGCCGGACATGCTGGACATGTTCCTCCAGGGAGGTCGAATAAATCAGAATGTCGTCAATGTAGGCGATAACGTACCTTCCTAGCATGTCCCTCAGAGCGTCGTTGATCAGGTTCTGGAACACGGAGGGGGTGTTAGCGAGCCCATACGGCATGACCAGGTACTCATAATGTCCAGAGGTGGTGCTGAAGGCCGTTTTCCACTCGCCCCCCTCCCTAATACAAATTAAGTTATAAGCGCTTCGGAGGTCCAGCTTAGTGAAGAGGGTGGCGGACCGTAACTGTTCCAAGGCTGAGGGGATGAGAGGCAGCGGATATCGGTACTTAACGGTCACTTGTATGAGGGCCCGATAATCAATGCATGGTCGGAGGCCCCCTCCTTTCTTCTCCACAAAGAAGAACCTGGCAGACGCAGGGGATGTGGACGGTCGGATGTACCCCTGCCGGAGAGCCTCCTGAATGTACGCCTCCATGGCCTGCTGCTCCGCTTGGGAGAGCGGGTAAACGCGGCCCCGAGGTAGGCTGGCCCGGGGAGGAGGTCAATGGCACAGTTGTAGGGTCTATGAGGTGGGAGACAACTGGCCCTCTCCTTACTGAACACCTCATGGAGGTCGCGGTACTTGGGGGGAATTTTAACCGGGACAGGCGACAGGGGACTCTCCAGAGTCGTGGTGGCTAAAGGGACCGTGGGGCCCCTCAAACAATTATGCAAGCAATACGGGGACCATTGGGTGAGTTGCTTGTCAGTCCAGGAAATTTGGGGGTTGTGCAGTTCCAGCCAGGGGAGTCCAAGTATAACGGGGTGTCTGGTGGAGACCGTGAGGTAAAGGACCAGAGTTTCGTGGTGAAGGGCGCTAACCTGAAGGCAGACAGGGTGTGTGCTGTGAGATATTACGCCGAGCTCCTGCGCGGTCTTCTCATCTATGAAGTTCTCCGCTGCTCTGGAGTCGATGAGTGCTGAATGAACAAAAGAATGGCCTGAATGTTCTATCACAACTGGTACAGAAAATACGTGAGATGTACATGACTGGTTAGGACTCACCCGGGTATGACAAGGTGGGTTGTCAGTGCACCTCCCGTTCCCTCGGCGCCTCCTGTGCAGGCGTTGGCGGACGGCGTGGGTGTCCTCACTGCAGTAGAAGCACCAGGACTCCTTGCGTCTTCTCTCCCTCTCCTCCTCGCAGGTCCGTGCCCTTCCGAGCTGCATGGGTTTGCTCGCTGTGCCCGGCTCAGCTGGCAGTAAACCGTGCGGTATGGGACGTTTGGTATGGCGCAGACGATCCAGCCTTATAGTCAGATCCACGAGGTCATCAAAAGTTAGCTGTTCACCCTGACAGGCCAACTCTTGCAGTAACTCTGGATTGAGGCCACAGCGAAACGCGGTCTTAAGGGCTGGTTCGTTCGAGCCACTTCGGGCAGTGATAGTGCGAAATTCTAGCGCGTACTCTCTTGCGGTACGAGAGCCCTGTTTGAGTTGCATGAGCTCATCACCAGTCTCCCAGCCATCAGGAGAATGGTCAAAGGCACGCTGGAACCGGGCGAGGAAGTCATCTAATGAGGGTCTGACACCGCCTCCTCGCTCCCACTCCGCCATGGCCCACGCCAAGGCTGTTCCGGAGAGTAATTCCATAAATTGGGTCAACTTACGGACCTCAGGCATCTCTGGGTGACTCTCGAAGAACAGCGCACATTGTAACATGAAGCTCTTGCATCGCTTTGGCTCCCCAGTATATCTCTCTGGTGTGGGCAGAGGCGGGTTGTGCGCTGGTGGCGCAGGAGTGTGAACAGCCGGCGCTGGAATGTGCGCAGCTGGTGTCGGCTGAACATGCGCTGGGGCGGTCGGCGGTGGTGGTGCGGCGTTGGTAGATGCGGAAACGCTCAGTCGCGAGACTTCGGCACGCAACGCGGATATCTCATCCCGGCACACCGCTAGCGCGCGGTTTTGTTCCAGGATGACACGTTCCCAATCCGGGGTGCCCGCTGCCTCCATAGTACGGCGAAGTAATCTGTTACGAAGCGTAGACGGAGACAAGCGTGGGCAAGCGGAGAGATGACGTTAGAATGAACACAGAACGAGAATCGAATCGGGACAGAGCAGGTAAGCTATGTATCAGGGGTGTAGGCGAAAGCGTAGTGAGAGACGAGTGTTAAGTCGAGCACCAGGGAAAACACTTCTATGAAAATCGGCTTGGTAAACAAAAAGAGACGAGGCTGCTGAGCGGTTACTTCGCAAGCGGCTAATGCTAGGGAGGCCTTATATAACCTTAGGTGTTTGCAGGTGTTTGTAATTAGAACTCCGGTGAACTCGAGCGCGGGTATGACTGGGAAGTGTAGTCCTCCTCTGCCATGTCCCTGGGCGGCACTACACGTTGTGAGCTGCCACACCGATTTCACCGTGTCGTAACACCTACAGACACTGGCCAAGACCTTACCCAAAGCAGTGAGAGAAGGTCCTTGAACTGAAACAGTTTGTCACTCAACTTCTTACCTTCGCATGGGTTCAGTGCCACCAACCCAGCACATTTGTTGAAGCCACTCAACAAGCTGACACATACAGATACAACACATACAGTGCCTTTGCACTGTATTCACCCCCTTGAACTCAGATTTTACTTTTCGATTTACACAATATGTCTAACATTTGGGAAAACAAAATATTATTGTGACACAAAGTTTAACTAAACAAAAAATCAGACATAGTTCAGAATAGTTGCATAAGTATTCACTCCCTTGGGCCAATACATGGTAGTACAACCTTTGGCTTCAATTACTGCAGCTGCAGGTCTTCTGGGATATGTGTCTATCAGCTTTGCACATCTGTACCCTTATATTTTTTGCCCATTCTTCTTAGTTCAAGTTTCATCAGATTGGATCGAGGACTGCCACAGAATTTCTATTTTTCTAATTTCTTAGGTTTTCTATTAGGATTTCCATCTGTTTGTATCCATCCATATTGCCCTCAACCATGACCAGCTTCCCAGTCCCTGAAGAAGAAAAGAATGCTCACAACATGATGGTATGATCACCATGCTTCATGTGTGGATGTTGTTCTCTATGGTGATGAGAAGGGGCATCAGGTATAAATGAAGTAACAGTCTAACCCCCCCCCCCCCCCATTGTCTTTCAAAGATAAAAGGCATTAATATAAGGTTTCATTTTTGACATCCACATCAGATTATTTGCTGTAATTTACAAATTTACTCAAAATGATGCAATAAAGTAAAAACATCCACTGAGCGTCAGTTCTGTGGGCAGAAAAGCCTTGTTAAAGAGAGAGGTCAATGGAGAATGGCCAGAATTGTTTGAGCTGATAGAAAGGCTTCAGTAACTCAGATAACCACTCTGCACAATTGTGCTGAGCAGAAAAGCATTTCAGAATGCTTGCTGGGCCTATGATTGCTGCTATGGCCTTAGGACTGCAATTACCACTTACAATTTTGCACTCAGGTCTCCTTTAGTGAACAGTGGACTAGTTCAACAAAACAGACTTCATATTAAAACCGCAATGAACTTTCCTTTACTTTCACACTCGAGGATGGGTTCTCTTCTGAGTCTGGTTCCTTTGAACGTTTCTTCCTCATATCATGCTTGCTCATTAGGGATAAATTCACACTCTTAAAATCTGTATCCTGTTTATGTGTTTTTGTAAAGCTGCTTTGAGCCAATGTCCATTGTTAAAAACGCTATACAAATAAAATTGAATTGAACTGAATTGAATTGAATAAAATGCACAACACATCGAACCTTGAGGCAGATGAGCTACAACAGCAGAAGACCACATTGGGTTCTATTTCTTTCAGCCAACAACACAAAGCTGAGGCTGCAGTGAGCACAGGCTCACCAAAACTGAAGAACTGAAGACTAGAAAACATTGCCTGGACTGATAAATCTCAATTTCTGCTGAGGCACACAGATCAGAATTTGGCATCAACAACATGATGGTGATTTTTTTTTAACCAGTAAATGGGTTGAAACTGAAACAGCAACATCCTCTGATGCTGAGCAGGAAAAGAAGTTGTCTAAATGTCTATATGAGTTCCAGTTTACGTGAACATGATATGAGCAGAGCATAAAGATAATGTATTTTGCATGGCACTGTAGCAGCTAAATAGCTTAGTTGTGCCTCCCCTTGGTTAGCAACACCAAACCAGCCTAGTTAGAAAAGTTTTATATTTTATCGGTCTGGTAGTCCTACAAACAGTGACAACACCAGTTATATGATAAATCCAACTTTGTCCAAAGTTACCACAGCTTCTATAAAACAAAACTTTATGGAAGGCTACTAGCTGAGCTGAAAAAAATGTGTGGAGAAGAATCTGGGCTCAGCCCCAGATAATTAATAGGCCCTGTTTTTAGCCATGGAAATTATACATGATAAAATTACTTTAATTATGAAAATATTAAATATTGTAATGATTTTAATTTTTGTTATGGTGACTGAAATTATTGAATGAAATACTTTCACTATTTTACTGTGTGAATTATAATTGCATAATTTTAACAGTGTATATCTTTTTATATATGTTTATTGACAAAATATAATGAAATATGCTGTATTTTATTAGTTTGTAATTGTTAATAAAATATTAGGACAGTTTTATATTATTGGGGCAGTATAGAGATCCATCCGCGTTACATATAAACTCCGGGTCGCTAACGACCCAAATATATAATAATGATTGGCAAAACATGCATGCATTTAAGGGTTAACAAAAAATGCTGCATTGTGACTCAACTAAATAAATGTAAACTGTAATTGCCCAAACCCCAAAATAAGTATCAACCTTCCTTTTAATTACCCCAAACCCCCCCCCCCCAATATTCCCATTTTCTCTAATTGTCCCAAACACAATGTTAAATACTGACTGCTTTTTGTCCCAAACACACAAAATAAATATCTCCCTGACCTTTAATTTCCCCAAAGCCCAAAGATAAATGCCCCATAACTGCTAATTGTCCCAAAAGATAATTACCCCAATGACTGCTAAATGCCCCTGCACCCATAAATACTATGTTGGACTGCTAAATACATCCAAAACCCCCCAAAAACTTACCACTGAATTCTAAATCACCCTAAATAAATAAATGCCCGGACCACATAACCTCTAATTGCCCCAAATGGAAATATAAATATCACCCTAACTGCTAACTGCTGCAAATTCCAAAATTAAATGTCTGCGTGTCCTGTGCCTGCAAATTTCCCAAACACCCCCCAAAAAGTAAACATCTCTGTGATCTATAATTGCCTGAAACCCAAATATAAATAACCTTATCACTGCAAAAGACTAAAATAAATACACATGTAAGTTGAAATTCCCCAAACCTGAATATAAAATTGTCTGTGACCACTAATTGCCCTAAACTCAAATATAAATACCATCCTGTCTGTTTATTGCCTCAACAGCTTTAAAAAAAAAAAAAAAAACACATGTAGGGGGCGCTGCTGAGCTGCCAATGGAATAGGACGCAAAGTTGGAGGCTCCTGCTGATTTCGATTAAAATTGTAATTAACTTGCTCTTTTCGGTCATACAATAGATTTTGACTTATTCTACTCCGTTTTCTTTGTTTGCACGTTTAACTTTGTGGTACTTTAAAATGTCTGGAAAAAACATGAACGCCCATAGTACTATTCAGGTACAACTGAGGCCTAGTGTGCGTGCCGCGAGCGAGTCGCCTTCTTCCCCTGAATCCACATCGCTGCACGGTGATTCTGACTTCGCTGCCCTCAGGCATGACTTGCTGGCTTCGCTGAAGAAGGACATTGCAGATATTTTTAAAAAGGCGCTCCAGGAGACTCTCGGGAATGCTCTGTCAACTATCAAGCTTGACCTGCAAGCTGTGAAAACACAGCTGGTCAGTGATAAAGTTGCTACCGATGCTACCATATCAACACTGAAAGGTACTGTTGGGGAAATGGAGCACGCTCTCTCCGGTTGCACTAATGCCATAGCTCAGATGAAGACTACTGTTGAGTCTCTCACTGCTACCGTAACCAAATTAGAGAATAAATGTGAGGACCTGGAGGCTAGGTCACGGCACAATAACATTAGGATAGTGGGAGCTCCAGAGGGCCCTGACACATGTACAACTGCAGCTGTAGAGGCCTTGCTAAAGGAGGCATTTGGTCTGGAGAAGGAACCGGTTTTGGACCGGTCCCACCGGACCCTTCAGCCTAAGCCCAAGCCTGGTGAATGACCATGAGCTATTGTGTGCAGATTACACTATCACAGTGACTGTGTTGACATTTTATGCCGCGCGAGAGAGCTCCAACAGATTAATGTGAGGGATTTGACCATTTCAGTCTTCCTGGACCACACAGCCAAGATAGCCCGGGCTCGGGCCACATTTAACGAGGTTAGGCGTCAACTTCGTGGCATTGAGGGTGCTCGCTATGGAATACTTCACCCGGCTCGGCTTCGTATTACATATAACAGTGTTCAGAAGGACTTTGTTTCAGCGGAGGAAGCACGGGACTATGTCAAATTCTTGATATCTGAGTGAGCTGCATCACCTACGACAGCGGTGGATTCACTCCTCTTAAATCTACCTCTGAAATAATGTGGTTCTCGGTTTCGATGCTCTGACTAGGTTAGAGTTTCTGTTTGTTTAAATTTATTTGCATTTTTTCCTCTGCCTTACATGTTACACTGTTACGTTATCAGTATTTCGTCTAATTTGTAACAAGTCTTTAATAGATAATATATTACATTTGTTATTGCACGCAGACTGTTTATCAGTCTTGAAGTCAGTAGGGGCCTTTTCTCTTACTGAGACTTTTTTTATTTTTTGGTAATATTTTTTGGTTAGTTCAGCTTATTCTCTGAGTTGTTTTCACATTGTGGTCAACTTGGTTATTGTGTGAAACACTGCTGTCTCCTTTGTTTTTTGTTTCATGGAGACTTTGGGTGTGTGTGTGTGTGTTTAGGGGTTTGTTGGGGGGAGGGGGTCCCAC
Organism: Ictalurus furcatus; assembly: GCF_023375685.1. Lineage (NCBI taxonomy): Eukaryota > Metazoa > Chordata > Actinopteri > Siluriformes > Ictaluridae > Ictalurus > Ictalurus furcatus. Next base: position 11,892,993 of record NC_071265.1, on the reverse strand, counting down.
TTCGGCTCTAATTGGCTATTTGTATCCCTGTGGTTTACTTTATTTAAATGGTTAATAGTAATATGGATCCCAGCACAGCTGGGATAGGCACACCTTTAAGAGTTATTAGTTGGAACGTCAGAGGTATGGGTAATCCTGTCAAGAGTTCTAAGGTTTTTACACATTTGAAACGTTTAAACTCTGATATAGTATTTTTACAGAAGAGTCACTTACGTATTAAAGATCATCATAGGTTACACTGCCCTTGGGTGAGTCAAGTCTTCCACTCGAACTTTAATTTGAAGGCAAGAGGGGTCGCTATTTTAATTGTCAAAAGGTCACAGTTTTCATCCACTAACGTTATTGCTGATGTGAATGGTAGATATATTATAGTTGCTGGTACCATAATAAAAAAACAGGTTTTGTTGGCAAATGTATACGCTCCAAACTTTGATGATGTGGAGTTTGCTAAAAGATTGTTGAGCAACCTCCACTTTTTAAATAGTCACCTGTTGATTTTCAGTGGAGATTTAAATTGTGTTTTTGACCCAAACTTGGATCGGTCTAATCCCCGTACTCTGAATCAATCTGCTATATCTAAAACATTTTCTGATTTTATGTGTCAGAACAGTGTTGTTGATCCATGGAGATCCTGTAACCCCTCTCTTAAAAAGTTTTCTTTCTTCTCTCAGGTACATCATTCCTATCCAAGGATTGATTATTTTTTTTTTATAGACAGTACTCTTAATTCTTGTATAGTTTCTTCTGACTATTTGGGTATTGTAATTTCTGACCATGTGCCTCTACAATTAGATATTCATCTTTCTATTTATAAACATAGCGCACCGCCTTGGAGATTTAATTCTCTTCTTTTGGCAGACAGTGAATTCTGCGAGTTCATTTCAACCTCTATTGATGACTTTCTTTTCTTCAATCAGAATGACTCCACCTCTTATTCATTGTTATGGGAGACACTTAAATCCTATATTATTTATTATTTATAGGGCAGATTATTTCTTATTCCACTCTCTCTAATAAAAGGCGCACTGCTAGGCTTAATAAACTCATATCTACGATCAGTAACCACGATCAAAGATATACATTGAACGCTTCTCCAGAACTGCTTAAACAGCGTCTCAACTTACAGGCAGAATTGAATCTTATTTTGACTAAAGAAGCAGAACATTTGTTGTTAGGTACGTGTGGTTCATACTATGAACATGGCGACAAGCAGAGTCGTTTACTGGCACATCAGCTATGGCGACAGGCCACTTCCCGTCTCATACCTACTATTAAAAACACTTATAATATTGTCACTACAGATCCCATGGAAATTAATACTTTTAAATCATTTTACTCTTCTCTTTATAAATCCGAATTTCCTGCAGACAATACAAAAGTGAATGCATTTCTTCAAAACCTTTGTAACCCTGTTATTGATTCTAATACTACCAAGCAACTGGACTCCCCACTCTCACTTGAAGAAATTTTAAATTTAGTTAAAACTATGCACTCTAACCAAGCCCCTGGCCCGGACGGGTTTCCAATTAGATTTTTTAAAACGTTTATTGGAGAATGAGCGCCATTGCTTTTATCTGTGTTCAACGAATCCTTGGAATGTGGGTCTTTGCCTCCAACTCTGACACAAGCCACTATAGCTTGTGCCCTTCTTAAGGAGGGTAAGGATCCAGCCTTCTGTGGTTCTTATAGACCGTTGTCTCTGCTTAATGCAGATGTAAAGGTGTGGGCAAAAGTAATTGTATCTCACTTAGAGAACGTGCTCCCTTATATTATATCTGAAGAGCAAAACGGTTTTATAAAGAGACGTCAGTTGTTTTTCAATACGCATACACTCTTTAATATAATTTATTCAAAGCATTCGGCTGAGCTTCCTGAGATCGTCATTTCTTTAGATGCTGAAAAAGCATTTGACAGGGTTGAGTGAGAGTATTTGTTTGCAGTTTTGAGGAAGTTCAGATTCGGGGATAAATTTATTTCTTGGATTCGCCTCCTTTACTCATCCCCTGAAGCCAGGCTTCAGACGAATGATATTTATTCTGATTATTTTGCTCTCGGATGAGGGTGTCGCCAAGGCTGTCCTTTATCCCCTGATTTTTGCTGTCGCTATCGAGCCTCTGTCTATCGTATTAAGATCTTCCCACTTGTTTAAAGGAATAGTCCGATACAGTGTCGAATACAAATTGTCGCTATATGCTGATGATTTGTTATTGTATGTAACCGATCCTATTGCCTCTATGCCTGCTGTCTTAGGTGTTCTGGAAACCTTCAGTTTTGTCTCGGGTTATAAATTAAATTTGGAGAAAAGCGACTGTTTTCCTGTCAATACTGCAGCATTTTCTCTCCAACAGTCAGATCTACCTTTTCGAATTAGTCAGTCAGGGTTTAAATACCTAGGTATCAACATGACACATTCTTTATCTAATCTTGTATCAGCTAATTTCACTCCCCTTATTTCAAAGGTTAAATCCAACATTCAAAGTTGGGGTAACCGCCCCCTTATTCTAATTGGCAGAATCAATGTTGTTAAAATGAATATATTACCAAAGTTTCTTTTCTTGTTCCAGCAAGTTCCTCTTTTTCTGCCAAAACAATTATTTGATTCATTGGATAAAATAATTTGTTCTTTTATTTGGGGTGGGAAGCCTCCAAGGGTTCGTAAAACTTAACTGCAGAATGTAGACTTACTGGAGGACTTGCATTACCCAATTTTCTATTCTATTACTGGTCTGCGCACATCCATAAACTCTGCTACTGGATAAAATCTCCTGGATCTTCTTGGTGTAAATTAGAATCATATTGTAGGGAATCCTCTATACCTGCTTTATTTTATTCCTCTCTACCTACAAAATGCTCTCTATTTACTGATAATCAAGTTGTCCTTAACACACTTAAGATTTGGTATCAATTTAGATGGTGCTTTAAATTTGTAGGTGCATCCTCTTTGGGTCCTTTAAGCAACAGCCACTTATTTCCTCCATCGTGTGTAGACTCTACATTTGGTACATACAGTAGATAGAGTACATAGATGTACATGGATATGTCTGTGTGCGTGTGTGTGTGTGTAACAATTAACCAACATTGAAGGGTGCAACACACTCACATCTCAACACACTCGCAGTTTTTGCAGGAACTGCATTATGTAGTTACTATTATTATTATTTTTCTGCCAAAATATTTGTCTGCTATCTAGTCCCGCAGTTTTCAAGATATCGAAATGCTGCCAATGCCAAATTTTTCAATGTGGTTGGGAAAGGTAAGCTTGTATACAGCGTTTTGATGGGTTGTGCAGTTACTTGCATGGCGGCATTTGAAATGCATTTAGAACATTTAGCCCTGCCAAATAAAATTTCCTTTAATTTGATTAATATGCAAACCCATCGTTTGCAAACTATTCCTAGGATTTTTTCCGAACTGTGGTGTCAGATTACTCAAGTCAAGTCAAATTTTATTTAGAGACAACAGTAGTTGATCCAAAGTGCTGTATAAAGAATACTATAAAATTACATTAAATAACATCATAAGACAAAGAATAAAAATAATTTTAAGAGAAGATTTAAAAGTAGCGAAAGATGGAACAGACCTCAAATGAAAGGGGAGACTTCTCCAGAGTTTGGGACCAACCACAGAAAAGGCTCGATCACCTTTGTCTTAATACAAAAACAAGGTACAGATAGAAGAAGTTTGATTACAGGATCTTAGTTTTCTGGTAGGAGAGTAAGGGTAAAGAAGGTCAGTAATGTACTGTGGATCAAGACCAGAAAGAGCTTTGTATACATAAATAAGAATTTTAAAATCAATTCTAAAATTGACAGGAAGTCAATGAGGAGATGCCAAAACAGGGGAGATGTGATCCCTCTTTTTTTTTTATCCCTGTTTAAAATCTAGTTGCTGCATTTTTCACAAGCTGCAGGTGAGCCAGTTCACTCTGTAAACAGTAAGGCCAAGAAACTTGAAACTTTGAGGGATGGTAGTATTCCCCTGGTCTACAACGGCACAAAGAGTCTTCTCAATGGATACTTTACTTTACTCTTACTCAAGTAATTATTCATATTTATTACTCAAGTAACAGTCAAAGTAATATTATATAACTAATTATAAGTAGTTTTACTTGTACTTGAGTAAAACCTTTGGCTACTCTATCCACTTCTAAACATAAACACTGCCTGGCAAAAAACAGATCGCTGTATGGATTTAAATGAACAAATACTTAAGAGTCTATGATTGGATGATTATTGCAATGACTAATGTGTTTCAGCTGGCAACAATTCTTTTAACCCTAACCGATGCAGTGTGTAGCTTCTCATTTCTTAAACAGCCATGTCGAAAGACGTATCCCATTGTCGTGGAAAAGAGGTTACAGTGTTTCAGAAGGGGCAAATTATTGGCCTTCATCAAGCAAAGTTAACAACCAAGGAGATTGCTGAAATCCCTAGAATTGGGTTAAGAACTGTACACCACATTAATAAAACCTGGAAGGAGAGTGGTGAACTGTCAACTTTGAGGAAAAAATGTGGTCGGAAAAATTAATGTTCAAAATCTTGAATGATCATGACCGGAGATCTTTAAAACGTTTGGTGAAATCACATCATACATCAGTAGAACTCATGGCTATGTTTAATAGTGAAAGCTCCATCAAACCCCATCAAATGATTCAGAATGCAGCAGCACTCCTCGTCTTCAACCAGCCCAAGAGAACCCATGTCACATCCCTCTTCATCTCCCTCCACTGGCTTCCTGTAGCTGCCTGCATCAAATTCAAGGCCTTGATGCTCACCTATAAGAAGACCTTGTCTGGAACAGCACCCTCCTACCTCAACTCTCTCCTGAAGGCTTACGTTCCCTCACATAATCTGTGATCAATCAACGACCGACGCTTAGTAGTACCTACTCAGCGTGGCTCAAGGTCCCTTTCAAGAACCCTCAAACTAACTGTTCCTTAGCGGTGGAATGAACTTCCAACCTCAATCCAGATCACAGAATCTGTCAACATCTTCAAGAAACAACTAAAGACCCACCTCTTCTGTGAACACCTAACCAACCCCTAAAATAAAAATAAATAAATAAATAAAATAAAAAAATCCTTACTCTGGCACCTACACCTCTACTCTGTGCACTTTGCTTCTTCTGGAACTCAATTAATGGTTCTTGTATGGTAGCACTACTTGTATTGTTCTCTGCTTGATATCGCTTTGCTTGTATTTTCTCAACTGTAAGTCGCTTTGGATAAAAGCGTCTGCTAAATGAATAAATGTAAATGTAAATGTAAGTAAGAGCATTTCCACATGCACAATGTGATGAGGACTAAACAGCTGTGTGGCCTAATCAGTGTGAGGCGAATCAGAAAAAAACGACTTAAATTTGCTAAGGAACATAAAGATTTGACTGTGGCACAAGTGAAAAAGGTCATTTGGTCTGATGAGTCCAGATTTAAATATTCCAAAGCAATGGGTGCATAAGGTTAAGAAGGTAAGAACATAAAGTGATGCACCCACCATGCATAGTGCCTACTGTAAAAGCCTCTGGAGACAGTGTTATGATCTAGGATTGCTTCAATTGGTCATGTCTAGGCTCAGCAATATTATGCAGCAATAAAATGAAATCAGCTGAGTACCAGGTCTGTACTGAATAACCAGGTTATCTGTAAATATTTTTTTTATTCCCTGATAGAACAGGCATATTCCAGCATGACAATGCCAAGCTTCACCAGGCTCAAATTGTGGAAGAGTGGTTCAGGGAGAATGAGGAATCATTTTCACACGTGAATTGGCCACCACAGATTCCTGATCTTAATGCCATTGAAAGTCTTTCAGATGTGCTGGAGAAGACTTCACAGATTGACTTCACAGTTAAACACAACGAATGCTTCAAGTGGTTTCCCCAAATTCAACTGAAAATGCAACTTATAATGACTTCTCCAGTTTCAAAATTATTCAACCCCTGAATAGAATCCCTCACAACAGCACAAATATGCAAAACAGGTGTTGTCTCAAGCACACCTGATGCAACTAATAAAGGGCTTCATTAGTTGCACCAGGTGTGCTTGAGCTCACCATAATGGGACATATGTACATAATGTGACATACTGAGTTGAATGATCTGAATTTTTTTTTTTTTTTGGCCATTTTGGGTGTTGGCCATTTTGAATTAGACGTAAAAGGCTATATTTTATGAATGCCTTGGTCTGTCATTGCAACTTTCACCAAGGTCTTCTTCACACCATGCTGGTGAAAAGTTATGGAGTTGAAGTTGAGTGGTCAAAACCTTCTCGTATTCAGAACAAACTTAGCTACTCTCACGTCATGATGAGATACTGTTTCAGAACAGTGCCACCTAGTGTTCACGAGATATGAAAAAAAGCATATTATTGCATATAACTTCTGTGTGGTTTGTCATAAAATCACGACCATTCTAAAATAATGCTTGCTTATCTCCTTTCTTTGCCTCTGTTGTTATTGGTCCCATAATTGCTGTTTGCAGCTATATTTAGGGGGCCAAGCACAAAGTTCTGGAACCCAATTGTATTTATACTGATTTCTTCTTTTTCTTCTTCTCCCCTAAAAGTGTCTGGGCATCAGATACCATAAGTCGTAGAGACGCCAAACTTGGTTGGATGGTCAGAAACTACCCACTCACAACTCAGGCAAACTGACATGTTTGTTGGACACTAGTTGGTGCTATAATAAGTGATATAATATAATATCTAACTATATCTCTGATTTCATTTCCATCATGAAAATTTTTGCACAATTTAGAATTTTTTGAAAAAAGTACTCTTTCAAACTCCTCCTAGGCCGTTCATGCAATTTGCATGAAACTCAGCGTGCATGATTCACAGACTCTCATGACAAAACATAATCAAAATAATTTTGATTTGTTAAAGTGTTGCAAAGATGATGTAAGCAAATTAATTGGTCAGATCACTCCCATTTTTATGAATTGATTTATATATTCCAAATGCAATGTCCAAACTTAATGAAACTTTATACACTTAGCCACAGGAGATTCTGAGGATGCCCACGTTTCATCAAATTCTGCCTATAAAGGGGCACTTCAACTAAAAAAACACCATAACTCCCCAACCGTATGATCAGTGAAGTTGAAAATTGCTAGGCATCTTCTCTCGTAGACTTTATAACATATCGTCTAATATGGTTCAGATACATAAAAAACATATTCGCCAACAGCCAATCAAATTTCAGCAGCTAATAACATCAAATCTGAATTGCCTGCCATATGGAAAATGGATGTTTGTACATCATATGAAGTCAAATATTTATACCAAATTTTGTGCACTTTTGTGGTGCTATAATAATCTCTAATAATATAATGAAACTTAAGTACAAAATGTGTGTGATACAATCAAAAGTCTTGTTCCGTATGAATCCTGGCTTTAAACCCTAACAATGCCAAATCTAATTTCCATTTCTACTACGTTTATGCGCCGTTCTAATTTTTTGAAAATCCTATTTTTTCGAACTTATCCAAGGCCATTCATCCGATTTGCATGAAACTTGGCGTGCATCACCCCCTGACCTTCCTGACAAAAATTGATCAAAATAATCAAATTGTTTGCCATCAGGCAATTGTATCAAATTGTTGCAAAAATATAAGTCAATTAATTGTTCAGGCAATGGCCATTTTTGCAAATTGATCTATATCTGCTGAACACAATGTCTAAATTTAACAAAACTTAGACAACAGGAGAGTCTGGGGACACAAAAAAGTTGCATCCAATCCACCCATAGGGGCACTAAAACTGAAAAACTAGTATAACACACCCATATGATGAATTTTTGCTAATAACTCTGCATACGTGCATATAGCATAAAATTCTTGCTTCATATGAATCCTTGCATCAATCAAAATGTGAATCTCATTTTATTTTTATATATAAACTGTATCCGCTATTCTAATTTTCTGAAAAACCTACTTTTTTAACTTGTCTTATTCACACAAAATGAGATACTTGAGTAAACACTTATCAAAAGAATTATGATTCATGGAATGGCTGTGGTGTTATAGGCCTATATATGTGTGTGTGTGGCAAATAATAACTAATTTGCTTATATCTTGTGAAAGCAATGTCCAAATTTCATGAAACTTGGTAGACATGGACAACACATCCTATACACAACACAAAATTCTTTCAAATTGGAATGTTTTAGACATTCTCTCCACCTTTCCAAACTCCCCTCTTGTGGCTGTAATTATTGTATCAGTTAGTTTTCTTATTATCATTCTTTTTCTTCTCAACATTAACCCAAGCAAGTTTGGAGTCTCTGTCTCAAACCCTCTAGCACCACCAACTGCTCAAACTTTGACCTACGTTTATGCTAATAACTTTTGAACCATAAGGCCTTGAAAAAAAATTCCTTTCTCTCTGATTCCTTGGCTCAAGATGATTCGACTGCACCCTGTGATGTCATTTTCATTAAAAAATTTCCACCATTTTGAATTTTCTAAAACCTACTTTTTCCATCTCATCCTAGAGGGTATGTTCAATTTGAACCAAAACTGGCTCATATCATCTTGAGATCATCCTGGCAAAAATTTATTAAAAGCATTTTGATAGACCAAACCGTTCTCGAATAACGTGCGAACGAATTTGACAGAGCACTTAAAAATGAACGCGAAGCAACATTTTAGCATATTGAGATGAATCTTGGTACATATCCTCACAAACATGACTTGAGGGTGTGTCTACAGTTTCGGCACAGTGCCAACTACTGGTCAGGAGATGTGAAAAATGGCTATTTTTGCTTATAACTTCCAAATAGTTTGACCAAAAATCACAACATTTAAGTCTTTTTAAATGTGTTACAGCATTCCAAGTTGAACGATATACAATTTTCCAATGTAGGCCATTTTGGGTGTCGGCCACTTTGAATTTTGTTGTAAAATGCTATTTTTTACAAACGCATTACCGTTTCGTTAAAAAAACTCAGTATTTGTCTTTGGCACGATGGCTTGAAGGAACTCAAAAAGTTTCAGGAAGATATAACGATATATTTAAAAATACATTTTTAAAACTGATAATAACTTTTGCATGCTTTTGCCTTGCCATGATATTGATCTTGATATTTCAAATATCCTTGCATCAAGCCCTACAAACTGTTTTTATTTTTAGATATAAAATGTATCTGCAATTCTACTTTTCTGAAAAACCTACTTTTTTTTTTTTTACTTATCCTAGGCCGTTTGTCTGATTCACACAAAATTATTTATGTACCATCTAGAGATACTCCAGACAAAAATTTATTAATGGAATTTTGATTCATCGAATCGTTATATCTTGTGAACGTAACATCCAAACTTCATAAAACTTGGTCCACACGGACAACAGGATAGTCTGAGAAATGTATTTCCAAATGTCATGAATTTCTGATGGTCGGTGGACTAACAGCAAATGCTATATTATCAGCCATTTATCTCAATGTGAGTGACAGATGTGGGCTGTAATGCTAATGTTGGGATAATAAATCTTTTTAAGTCGAATCAGTTTCCATCAATTTGAATGCCTGAGTAATTCAACATGTAATATAAAATATGCATCGAAATTTGATTAAATGCATAGAGCCATGGTACGCTAACAATATATCACAAGTTTTATAAAATTAGTTTGCAAACAAATATGTGAAAGGCTCAAAGATGATTAAATATTATCTTAATTTTTGTGTTAATTTTGAAAACACATTTGTCAAATTAGCAGACATGATTAAATATATTGCTGTCCATTTAAAATGAAAAGACTATATTATTGCCTCTCCGGGAACCGTCACCTTAACTGTCACATGGTGGAGAGGTTTGTGTGTCCCTATGAACCCGAGGGCTGTGTTGTCTGGAGCCTTGTGCTCCTGGTAGCGTCTCCCAAGGCAGAGTGGTCTCAGGGGAGGGGCCAGACTAAGAATGGTTCAAAGAAACCCTCATGAAGAAAGGGAAGAGAGGAGGAGTTACTCTGCCCAGAGGAAGCCCGGGGTCCCCGTCTGGAGCCAGACCCAGAGGGAGGGCCCAACTGCAAGTGCCTGGTGGTTGGGTTTGCCACGGACCCCAGCCGAGAAAAGCCTGAAAAAGCAACATGGCACTCCTCTCTCCCTCCTATGGGCCCACCACTCGTGGGGTAAACCGTGGGGGTCGGGTGCGCTGCTACATGGGTGGCAGTGAAGGTCAGGGGCCTCGACGGACCAGACTTGGGCGGCAGAGGCTGGCTCTGGGGACATGGAACATCACCTCTCTGTGGGGGAAGGAACTGGAACTTGTGCGGGAGGTGGAGCGCTACCAGTTAGATCTGCTGGGGCTTACCTCTATGTACAGTCTCAGTTCTGGAACCTTACTCCTGGATAGGGGATGGACTCTATTCTACTCTGGAGTTGACCAGGGTGTGAGGCGCCGGGCATGTGTAGGGATGCTCACAAGTCGCCGGTTGAGCGCCGTTACATTGGAGTTTACCCCGGTGGACGAGAGGGTCGCCTCCTTATGCCTACGGGGTGGGGGGGGGGGGGTGGGAAACTCTGACTGTTGTCTGTGCATATGGGCCGACACCAGTTCAGAGTACTCTGCCTTCTTGGAGACGCTGAATGGAGTCCTGTATGGGGCACCAGTAGGGGACTCCCTAGTTCTGCTGGGAGACTTCAACGCACACATGGGCAATGATGGAGATACCTGGAGAGGCATGATTGGGAGGAACGGCCTCCCTGATCTAAACCCGAGCGGACGTTTGTTGTTGGACTTCCGTGCTAGTCATGGACTGTCTATAACGAATACCATGTTCGAACATAAGGAGGCTAATAAGTGTACATGGTACCAGAGCACCCTAGGCCGAAGGTCGATGATTGATTTTGTAATCGTATCATCTGATCTGAGGCCGCATGTTCTGGACACTCGGGGTGAAGAGATGGGGCAGAGCTGTCAACTGATATCCATCTGGTGGTGAGTTGGGTCAACTGGTGTGGGAAGACTCTGGACAGACATGGAAAGCCCAAACGGGTAGTGCGGATGAACTGGGAACGTCTGGAGGAGGCCCCTGTCCATGAGATCTTCAACTCACACCTCCGGCGGAGTTTTTCTGGCACCCCTGTGGAGGTTGGGGGCATTGAACCTAAGTGGGCAATGTTCAAAGCCTCCATTGCTGAAGCTGCGGCAGAGAGCTGTGGTCTTAAGGTCTTATGTGCCTCAAGGGGCGGTAACCCTCGAACATCGTGGTGGTCACCGGTGGTCAGGAAAGAAGTCCGACTGAAGATGGAGGCCTTCCAGAATGTGTTATCCCAGAGGACTCCGGATGCAGTTGCAAGGGCTGCAGCCTCTGCCGTGAAAGAGGCAAAGCAGCGGGTGTGGGTGAAGTTCAGAGAGGACATGGAGAAGGACTTTCGGTTGGCACCAAGGTGGTTCTGGAAAACCACCCGCCACCTCAGGAAGGGGAAACGGGGAACCATCCAAGCTGTGTACAGTAAGGATGGGATGCTGTTGACCTCAACTGAGGAGGTAATTGCACGGTGGAAGGAACACTTTGAGGAACTCCTGAATTTGACTAACACGCCCTCTATGGTAGAGGCAGAGGTGGAGGCTTTTGGGGGATCAGCGTCAATTTCCCTGGTGGAGGTCACTGAGGTAGTCAAACAACTACATAGTGGCAAAGCCCCGGGGATTGATGAGATCTGTCCAGAAATGCTGAAAGCTCTGGGTGTGGAGGGGATGTCTTGGATGACATGCCTCTTTAACAATGCGTGGAAGTCGGGGACAGTGCCCAAGGAGTGGCAGACCAGGGTGGTGGTTCCCCTGTTCAAAAAGGGGGACCAGAGAGTGTGTGCCAATTATAGGGGTATCACACTTCTCAGCCTCCCTGGTAAAGTCTACTCCAAGGTGCTGGAACAGAGGGTTCGGCCAATAGTTGAACCTTGGATTGAAGAGGAACAATGCAGATTCGGTCCTGGTCGTGGAACAACGGACCAGCTCTTTACTCTCACAAGGATCTTGGAGGGGGCCTGGTAGTATGCCCATCCGGTCTACATGTGTTTTGTGGATCTGGAGAAGGCATATGACCAGGTCCCCAAGGGTTTACTGTGGGAGGTGCTGAGGGAGTATGTTGTGAGGGGTTCCCTTATTAGGGCTATCCAATCGCTGTATGCCCAAAGCGAGAGCTGTGTCTGGATTCTCTGCAAAAAGTCAGACTCGTTCCAGGTGGGAGTTGGTCTCCGCCAGGGCTGCACTTTGTCACCAATCCTGTTTGTGATATTCATGGACAGGATATCGAGGCATAGTCATGGTGGGGAGGGGTTGCGGTTTGGTGGCCTGATGATCTCATCACTGCTTTTTGCAGATGATGTGGTCCTGATGGCATCATCGGTCTGTGACCTTCAGCACTCACTGGATCAGTTCACAGCTGAGTGTGAAGCGGCTGGGATGAGGATTAGCACCTCTAAATCTGAGGCCATGGTTCTCAGCAGGAAACCGTTGGAGTGCCTACTCTGGGTAGGGAATGGTACTTAACCCAAGTAAAGGAGTTCAAGTACCTCGGGGTCTTGTTCACGAGTGAGGGGACATTGGAGTGGGAGATTGGCCGGGGAATCGGAGCAGCGGGAGCGGTATTGCAATCGCTTTACCGCACCGTTGTGACAAAAAGAGAGCTGAGCCAGAAAGCAAAGCTCTCGATCTACCGGGCAATTTTCGTTCCTACCCTCACCTATCGTCATGAAGGCTGGGTAGTGACCGAAAGAGCTAGATCACGGGTGCAAGCAGCCGAAATCGGTTTTCTCAGGAGGGCGGCTGGCTTCTCCCTTAGAGATAGGGTGAGAAGCTCGGCTATCCGAGAGGAACTCAGAGTAGAGCCGCTGCTCCTTTGCGTTGAAAGGAGACAGTTGAGGTGGTTCGGGCACCTGATAAGGATGCCCCCTGGGCACCTCCCTAGGGAGGTTTTCCAGGCACGTCCAGCTGGGAGGAGACCTCGGGGAAGACCCAGGACTAGGTGGAGAGATTATATCTCCACACTGGCCTGGGAACGCCTCGGGATCCCACAGTCAGAGCTGATTAATGTGGCTCGGGAAAGGGAAGTTTGGGGTCCCCTGCTGGAGCTGCTGCCCCCGCGACCCGATAATGGACAAGCGGTTGAAGATTGATTGAACGGATGGACTATATTATTGCCTTTTTAATATAATATATAGATTCATATTTGTGTATACACATTTATTTATTGTGTCAATAGCAATAATAAAATGAACACTTATGTGCTGAGGTACAAAGATAAAAGTGTTCAGACATATAACCCATGGATAAAAGTGTTCTCATATAACCCATGTAATTCTTGTCACTCCTCCACCAGACTCTTGATTTCCTCCCACTTTCCGCACTCCCTCTCTGGACTACCAACAATACAAACCTACCATTAATTATCCTGTTCATCAAGGGCTCCAAAAATAATCATCTCACACTCACCTCTTTGCCTAGTCTCAACAAGGACTGCTCAGACTGCACTGCCCTTCCGTAGTGGTCCTTTGTCATCCTTCTTGTGGATAATCATCCAGCTTGGTATACTTACCTGTGTTTCATCAATTGTCTACCATTGTTACTATCATCCATTATTAATAAAGATCCAAGCACTTGACTTCATAACAGCCTGTGTAGGTCTCTTCCCTCATATGTAATTAATATAATTATTCTGCTTATTAACAAAAAAAAAACTATATATAAAAAAAAAACTAAAATAAAAAAATAAAAATAAAAAACAGACATATCCCTTTAAACATTTCATTGTAGCCTATTCTCCATGCCAAGTTTTCCCATCAAGTAATTTCATGCCCTATACACAACACAAAAAATTCTTTCAAATTGATTTGTTTTAGACATTTTGTCCACTCTGCCATACTGCTTGGACCCCACTGATTGCCACTTGCAGCTATATTTAGGGGCCAAGCACTGAAGGTGTATAGGCACATATTATTTTAATTAGTGTTCTTTATTCTTCTTCTTCGTCTTCTTCTTTCTCTTCTTCTTCCGCTATTGAGTCTATGGCAGCCTATAGAACTGCTTCAGGGAAAGTTGTGAAATTTGGCACGCAGATAGAGGACAGTCTCAAAATTAACCATAGCAATTTTGGAGTCTCTTTCTCAAACCCTCTAGTGCCACCAACAGTTCAAAATTGCACTCATGTTTATGCTAATAACTTTTGAACTGTTATTAGCGTAATAATGGTTCAATTCCCTGATTCCTTGGCTTGTGTTGAGTCGAATAGACCCCATTTAATTTCTGCCTGACTAGATGTTCCGCCATTTTGAATTTCTGAAAAACCTACTTTTTCGAACTCCTCCTAGACCATACATCCGATTTTCACGAAATTCGAAAGAGATCATCTTCAGATTACGCTGGCAAAAACCTTCTTGATAGACCAAACCATTCTCGAACAACACACAAACGAATCTGATAGAGAGCATGCCAAAATGGATGTGAGGTTATATCTCTGAAACGCTTCTTAGCGTATTCATACCAAACTTAGTGCATGTCATAGCCATCATGACTTGAGGGTACATGTACAGTTTTCGAACAGCACCACCTATTGTCCATGAAATATGAAAAAAGATCATTTTTGCTTATAACTTATGAATGGTTTGTCCTAAAATCATGAAACTGGTCTCTACAGAGTCAGTGGGGCATAACAAGTCGTTCGATATTACAGTTTCATATGTCAGCCATTTTGGTGGTCAGCAATTTTGAATTTAGTCTTATGCTATATTTTATGAAAGACTTGTCAAAAATGACAAAAACTGGTAGGTGTCATCAGAACCATGTTTTAAAAAAGTTTTAGGATGGTGCCATCTTGTTTTAATTTAATGATCTCATTGAGACCAGTGGTTCTTGAGACAAAGTATTATGAGGTCTAATATATTATATGAATAATGTGTGCATATATTTTGCACATTGCAAAATATACAATCACTTATAAAAGGTAAAAGGTGATAGCCCCTCCCCATGGGAGAGATCAAATACAGCATTTTAACACACAATCCAAAATGGCCTACATAGTAAAACTGTACATCATTCGACTAGGTATGCCTCACCAAATTCCGAATTTGTTGAAAAACCTACTTTTGCAAACTCCTCCTAGGCCATTCATCAGAGCTTCACCAAATTTTGCTTAGATTGTCTTCAGACAATGCAGACCTTTTTTTTTTTTTTTTTTTTGCATACAATGGGTCAACGAATATGACTGCAAGCATGCCAAAATGAATGTGAGATTATATCTCTTCCATGCTTTGGCTTATTGACACCAAACTTGGTGTGTCTTATAACAACCATGACCTGAGGGTATATGAGCAGTTTCAGAACAGCACCACCTACTGGTCATGAGATATGAGATTTTTTTTTTTTTTTTTTTTTTTTAAATTTGCTTATAACTTCTGTAAAATTTGTCCTAGAATCATGCAAGTCTTATATTTAGATGATGTAAATGATATACAATTTTACCATGTAGGCCATTTTGGATTGGGTGTTAAGATGCTGTATTTGAACTTGGCCATGGGGAGGTCTTATCACTTTTTACCTGCATAGAAATGATTGTATATTGTGCAATTGAAAGGAAATGATCTTATATCATGTACTCTCAAATACCTATGATGAATGTATACATTGAATTACCTCTTTGAATAAGCTGATCAACTGCCATCCTTTAATATAGCTGAAACACGTAGACTTATTTTGTAGTATGACCCTGGGTGCTGTGTGTTTTGTCTAAATCTGTCTGGCCCCTGCACCAGTAGAAACTGTCTACGCACTGCTTTTTATCAAAGTGTATAAATACGCTTGGTTTGCATGAATAAACTCGGATGTTCTCCGTGAGCATGCATGTGTCCGTGTGTGTTCACTTAGGCTCCCCAGATCTGAAATGCTCTGAGGAAAACCATACTATCTAGCTCATAGCAGCACAGAACTAAAAGTTAATAGAAGTAAATAATTGTAGAACAGGCTGAAAGGGCTGACGGAGATCTGAAGATATAAATATGAGATTCCTGAGATACTTGGAAATCTAACAGCAATGTTTCACACATACATTATTCATAAAATATATTAGACCTCCTAATACTAATACCTAAGAACCACAGGTCTCAATCAAATCATTAAATATTTGTGATTATTTTAAAAAGCTGCTTTTGCGGACAACTTCTATGTTTTTCACTCAACCTCAACAAGTACAATTATCTGGACTGTAGTACAATTTGCTGGACTCCCTATGTCAATGATTCTGAAAAAAAGTTTAACTTTAGTCTTTGGATGTCAGAATCAGTTAAACATGTGAGCCTGAAAAAGTATCCCCAAAAGCCAATAATTCGTAAGCAAAACCTCAGAACTTCATGAAATGAGGTAAGCATTTTATGATTCTAAAGAGGCATGCAAAAGTCTATAGAGATCGGGAAATAGGTAGCACTATAACCGTTAAAAACTGTTAATGGAAATGCTATATTTATATGTTAGATTACCTGAACTTGATGAAAATTGTCTTGTTTCATCTCCAATTTAAGTGCTTACATGCATGCTAAATAATACATATCTGTTTATGCATGCACTTAAAGTAAACCCTGATAATCGCTGCTTGCGACTATATTTATTATTATTATTATTATTATTATTATTATTATTCTGCCTTAAAACTTATCGTCCATACAAAACCATAAGGCCTAGACTTTGTGGAATGGTAGTACTCCTTGAGTCTACACTGGCACAAAGTCTGACCTCAATCACCCACATGGTGGCGCTACACTGATCAAACAAAAAGATTTACAAAAATGGGTGTAACTTTTGAACATTTTGAATCTTGGGCTCAAGATGAATAAAACATATATATTTTCATTTCTGATTTCATCTCTGCCATGAAAAATTTTCCATCATGTTGGATTTTTTGCAAAACGTTCTTTTGCGAACTAGTCCTAGGCCGTTCATCCGATTGGAACCAGACCAGTGCAGAAAGATTCTATGGAGTCCCTTTATGAATAATTATTTTTAAAAAATATAACTTTTGATTTAACCTCACGAGGGCACATCAAAATGCTTGAAATGGGTGTGGATACTTTTACTTAAATGGCTATAACTCTTAAATGGAATGAGATATTTTCATCAATCTTGGGACTATTATGTAAGAGCTCAATCTGTGGCCAGATTTATAAAATTACTGAGTGTGACCAGTTGGTGGTGCTATAACAGGACAAAATATTAAATATTTTGCTAAATATGGAACCCATTGGTCCAATCGACTTGAAATCTTACACAAAGTGTCTTTGTCCAAGGTCCCATCAAAGTCTATGAAGACAGTTGTGAATTTTGAAAAACATGGCCAATCAATGTTCAGCAGCAATTAGAAAAACTTAATAAAGCCCGCTATGCCTTAAAATTATCTTGCTTTTTCTCTCATTTAGCTGCTTATAGGATTGCACAATATTAAGTAATATCTTTTTATACATGCCCTTAAAGACCCTAAAATGCTTAAACCCTGATTATAATTTAGGGCCCAAGCACTGAAAGTGCACAGGGCTCTTATTGTTTTCCTAAGGATTATTCTTTTTAGGGCCCAAGCCCTGAAATTGGGCAGGGCCCTATTGTTTTCCTAACAGTTTTTATTTCAAGGTTTTACCATTCTCAAAAACTCATGAAATTCAGCACACATGTCAGAGTCATTGGCCATTTGGCCCGGGCTCCTCCTAGGGGATGCACATGATTGTCACCAAACTTGGTCAATATTATGCCAAGACACTGAAGATGCTAAATTACAAAGAGATTTGTGATATCTCGAATGGTTTTGCCATGACAATAAATTTATGTTGAAAAAAGGGAAACACAAAGTGTCTCATATCTTCTTTATGCATTGAGTGATTTAGATCAAACTTGAGCTGTATGTTTGGTCACAGGGGCTGAGCACATGGATGTGACTATTGGCAGTCACAGTCATAGTGTCACCAACTGGCAGCAGAAAGCGAATAACTTAAAACAGGCTTTTAAATAGTCTTCTTATGTTTACCCGCTTAAGTGCGAGTATAATTCAACTTAATCTTTGCATAGCTGTTACAATGTAATTCAAATCAAATGAAAAACTAGAAGAAAGGCACATAAACAAAGCTATATTGCACCCCCTTAAATGCATGTGCCCACTACACATTACTTCACTACAATTAATTAATGGCTAATAAGGATACAACATCATCTTCATTCATTATATAACCAAATATGAGCTGTATGTTTGGACATGGAAGCTGTTGCCTTAGACCTGGACTTAACCTAACACATCAGCACAAAACAAGTTATCCTACAGCACTAGCTTCACTATGCATTGTTTTCATACACCCACCAGGGTGGCAATAGCACCATAGTGCTTGGGCCCATCATCGCTGCTTGCAGCTATATAATTGTTATTAAAACTGATACCTAGAGACTTGAAATTTTGAGGGATGGTAATACTCCTCCAGTCTCGCCTCAATCAGCCACACAGAGGCACTACAGTGATCAAAACAAAAAATTAACAAAAATGGCAGTCACAGACACAATGGATTCCATTGGAATAAAAATATTTCTCAAAATTATCTAGCTTTTTCTCTCATTTTGGTACTTACAGGCTTGCACTATATTACATAATATCTTTTTATACATGTCCTTAAAGGTGCTAAAGTGCTAGATAATAACCCGCAGATAATTGGGGTTATCATTATTATTATTATTATTATTATTATTATTATTATTATTATTAATCACCTGGTCCCTCAACACCCGCTCCATAACCAAGAAAGCACAGCAGCGCCTTTACTTTGTGAGAAGGCTGAACAAAGCCAATCTCCCGCCTGTCACCCTCACCACTTCCTACAGAGGAACAATTGAGAGCATCCTGAGCAGCTGCATCACTGCCAGGTTTGGAAATTGCACCGTATCATATCGCAAGTCCCTGCAGCAGATAGTGAGAACAGCATAGATCATCACTGGGGCCTCTTTTCCATCCATAATAGACATTTACACCACAAGCTGCATGCATCATAGCATACTAAATCATAGCATGTTGTGTTTACATTCACAGCATTTTAAAAATTATACTGTTACTTTTTTGCACATACTTTTTGCACTACCTGTTATGTGGGACACTTCCATATATGTATGATTCAAGTTTTGTGCAAATCCATGCAAAATGTCATGAGTTAGAGCTGTTTGAGTAAATTATGCTCCACCTCATTAGAATTGACTGACATGTGGTGGCCACATTGTTTGCAAATGTTTTTGTAATTATTGTACATTGACACTAAAACTGTGAAGATAGAACAAAAATCAGAGGACAAGTTCTCAAAACAACATTTTGCATATCATGCAAATTAGACAGAGCTAAATTGTTCTTGAGACTTTTTTGTTCAGGAGAATCTAAGGAATAATGTAGAGTTATATTTGAGATATTAGCCAAAACATAAAACTCTTCACTATAGTGCCACTATTAGGTCAATTAGGGCTCATCTTTCTTGTCTGTGTAGCAGGAAGGAGTACTACTGTACATACTGACCAAGTTTGTAGGAGTTTGTTTGGTCTACACTATCAGTTGTAACAAAGAAGAACAAGAACAAGAAGAAAAACAAGAACAAGAAGCCTAACGAAAACAATGGGGTTCCAAGCAATACGTGCTTGGCCCTCTAAATATAGTTGCAATCAGCAATCAAATACCTTTCAGGCACCTACAGCAAATTCACAGATTATCAGGACAATACAGCACACCAAATTTTAGTTCAGTTGGTTCCAAAGAAACAGCTATTTGAACTTAATCTGCCCCCACTGACCTCTATACCCCAAACTTTGCACATCTCTTAATAACATCACCCTTAAAATGACTTTCGGAATTATATAACCAGTCCTGAGTTACAGCTGTGTTTGTAAATCAAACTTTGCCCTACTAGGAATGATATATGGGGACAAGTTGTTTGCAAATCTCAACATGTTTTTAATGAGGATTAGACTCTGCTGAGTAATTTGACACCAATTTTGTGAACACAAGCCAAAAATTCCATGACTATTTAGCAGAAATATATTTAGCAAATTATGCAAATGTTCATAAATTTGAGCTAGTGTGGCTAAATGGTCCAAAAAGACAGATTTTGTGTGTTAATCCAAGATTATTATGGGGAAAAAGAATTCACTATTAACCTTAATTTATATACTTGTTTGTGTGAAAAAAACTGAATCGTGCCCCCAATTGGCCAATTTGAGTAAGTTGCCTGGCTTACTAGTACGTCCATAGAGGAACCTAGCATTCAAGTTTCATGATAGTTAACACTGTTAAATGCCTGCTAAAAGTTAACCCTGTTAAATGCCTGCTGAAAGTTGATTGGCTTTAACTCATTTAATGAGTTAAATAAGTTAAAAGTCCCCTGATTGTCATGTGACGGCCGATAATTATTGAGTTTTATACTGCTGAGTAGTTTAACACCATACTTGTGAAGACAGGCCAATAATCACAGGACAGGTTCAGCAAAGTAAGTTTAGCATATTATGCAAATTATCACAAATTGAACTGTATGAAGCTAAATGGTACAAAATGCAATTTTTATAGATTGTAATTTAACAGTACACTTTATTTTCCAAGAATTGTGCTTGATTTTGTGCACACATAGTGGCCAATTTGAATGAGATCGCAGATAGTGGATCACAACTTGAATCTACCATTGGCAAATGGCAATAGCTCAATGTTAACCCCATAAAATGCCTGCTTAAATCTGACTGGCTGATGGCAGCCATGTTTTTAATTAATTATGCCGTCATCAAAAATCCACTTGCACGTTAGCACATACTGTAGATGGTGTATACCATATATCACTTTGATGTGACTTACAGTTCCTGAAAAAGTCATCTGCTAAACTTCTCTGTAGCTTAAAAACTGATTAACTCATTCGTTGTCTCCCGGATAGATTACTGTAATGCCCTTTTAGCCGGAGTTTCTAAATCCACACTCAATAAACTCCAATATGTACAAAACTCTGCCACCAGGATACTGAATGGGACCGAGACATGCAATTACTCCTGTTTTGGAGTCCTTGTACTGGCTCCCGGTCAGTTTCTGTGTTGATTTTAAAATTATGATGCTGACATACAAAGCATTACATGGCTTAGCTATTCATTATTTATCTGCTTTATTAATCCCTTACACTCCAAATCGCAGACTTCGCTCCTCACAGTGTAATTTGTTAACTGTTCCACAAACCCACTTAAAATCTATGGGTGACAGGGCTTTTTCTGTCTATGCTCCTGCCGTTTGGAACTCTCTTCCTTAGAGAAGGAACTTAGGGAAGCTCAGACCTTTGAAATTTTTAGAGCTCAACTCAAGCCTTACTTTTTTATAAACTTGTATTGGATTGCTGATGTCTACTTTTCTTCTTCCTCTTCTTGTTCTTGTTCTTCTTTTTTTTTTTTTTTTTTACATTTTTTTCTGTCTACTGCTTATTTTGTGTACAGTGCTTTGAGAAGCTGCTTTTAAAGGTGCCCTATAAAATAAAGTTTATTATTATTATTATTATTATTATTATTATTATTATTATTATCTCACCTCAGCTCAGCTCCATGTATGATCATGCCCCAAACATTATACATGACCTCAATGACTCAAATGCTCTTGAACCACTTTTGACTTGCCTAAAAGTATTAATATCATGGCTGTCTTAAAATTTCTTACAATCCCAATTCCGAAAAAGTTGGTACAGTATGGAAAATGCAAAAAAAACCCAAACATTTCAAAAATTAATTTGAAAATTAAATTTTAAATATATTGAAATCACATTATTAACACATTATATGTTTTACTTTGTGAATTTAATTTATTTTTGAAAATATTCAATCATTTCAGATGTGATGACTGCAACACACTCCAAAAATGTTGGGACAGTCGACTGTTTACCACTGTGTAACATCACCTTTTCTTTTAAGAAAACTTATTAAGCGTTTGGACACTGAAGACACGAGTTGGATAAGTTTAGCAAGCAGGATTTTTCCCAGTTCTTCCATTATGCATTTCTTCAGCTGTGCAACTGTATGGAACTTCATTGCCTTATTTAGCAGGCGTTGTCCTGCTCTGGATGGCAGCATATGTTGCTCCAAAATGTGTACATATCTTTCTGCATTAATGGTGCCTTCACAGATGTGCAAGTTACCCATACCATGGGCACTGACACACCCCCATACAATGACAGATGCTTTTGGCTTTCGGACTTGATGCCGATAACAACTTGGATGGTCCTTTTCCTCTTTGATCCGGAGGAAACTATTTGAACTATCCACTGTGCTACTGTCCATCCCAGATGAGATCACGCCCAGAGACCCTTAACTTGCATATGTGTATGCAGTGCCAAATGGTGTTGACCGACAAAGGTTTACCAAAGTATTCACGAACCCATGTCAAGATATTCATTACAGACTCATGATGGATTTTAAGACAGTGACGTCTGAGGGATCGGTCATCACATGCATTCAGAAGTGGTTTTCGGCCTTGCCCTTTACACACAGAGATTTTACCAGATTCCTTTAATCTTTTAATTATATTGTGCACTGTAGAAGGTGAAATGCCCCAAATCCTACCGATTTGTCTTTGGGGAATGATGTTCTCAAAGTGTTGGATTATTCGCTGCCGCATCTGTTGGCAGATTGGCAAACCTCGACCCATCCTTGCTCTTGAAGGTTTAGACCTGTTTTGGAGGCTCCTTGTATACTATGATAGACGATTGCCTCACCTGTTTCATATGACCTTCTTATTTCAACTTGTCACATGATTATTAGTCCTAAATTGCTCCGTCCCAACTTTTTTGGAACGTTTTGCATGCATCAATTTCAAAATAAATGTTTACCAAACTATGCAGTTGATTAGGTAAAACAGCAAATACCTTGTCTTTTATCAGATTTTTCCTTAAATACATGTCAAAGTACATTTAAAAATCACTCTTCTTTTCCATTTTCTTTTCCACTCTAGCATTTTCCATACTGTCCCAACCTTTTCAGAATTGGGGTTGTACATTTAAATGAGAGTAAGACTGAGATTGCTATTTTTGGTCTGGCGTCCACTACATCAAATTTAATACCTAACTTGGATCAATTTGCATCCTATATTAAGTTAGTTAGTTAGTTAGTTAGTTAGTTAGTTCCGTCCGCGCAGCGAGGCACATCGGGCAACAAGCATTCGCCAGCGGGCTCGGTCGGCAGCGTCGATTTCCACATCTTCCCACTTGACATCGAGCGCTCGTAGATCTTCCATGAATGTTCGTCGCATGTATTATGCGGCCGCCCTACTCTTCTCTTCCCCCGTGGCGGCGTCCAGCGCAGCGCGATCTTTGCGTGGCGGTGGTCAGACATCCGTAGAATGTGTCCTGCAAAGCGCATTCTTCGCTCTACGACCATTTCTGCCAGGCTGCGGGAGTTTGTTCTTCTTAGAATTTCTTCATTTGAAATACGATCACGGTATGATACACCGAGTATTCTTCTCAGGCATCGTTGCTGAAACACATTCAGCTTGTGGATGACTGCCCTCGAGCTCTTCCAAGTTTCAGATGCATAGATGGCGGTTGGGATGATGATGCTATTAAACAGGCGAAGTTTGCTGTGGATGTGAATAGTTCGCCTAGCCCAAATCGGCTGTAGCTGTTGGAAGACTGCAAATGCTCTGCCGATTCTGCGATTGACATCCGCGTTAGTCCCACCATCCGCAGCCACAATGCTGCCAGGGTAGGTGAACTGTTTGACTTCTTCGATCAGCTGGTTGCTCACCGTGATCCGCACCGGCGTCATCCGGCCGACCGCCATGACGTTGGTCTTGTCAGTGCTGATCTGTAACCCAACTTTGGCTGCTTCATGCTCCAGGCTAGTGGTCATCTCCTGTAAGACTTTCCCATTCTGCGCCAATAGCACAATATTGTCGGCGAATTCCAGGTCGGTCAGGCGTCCCTGGCTTGTCCACGGAATTCCAGACGCTGGCTGTGTTAGTGCTCGTCGCATGACGAAGTCCATCATCATGAGGAAAAAGAATGGTGAAAGAATGCAGCCCTGTCTGACTCCGGTCTCGATGGTGAAAAAGGCAGTATGACCTGTGTCCGTCCGGATGCAACAGCTAGAATCCTGATATAAGTTCTGGAAAATGGTGATAAACCGCTGTGGAATGCCATATAGCCGTGCGATGTTCCAAAGCGATTTCTGGTGGACGCTGTCAAACGCCTTCTTAAAGTCTATAAAGTTGACCAAGAGCGGTTTCTGATATTCGGAGCTTTGTTCAATGATGTTTCGAAGAGCAAAGATTTGTTCAATGCACGACCGACCGCTTCTAAACCCGGCCTATTCGTCCCGTAGAGCCTGATCGACTGCTCGCAGTATCCGTTTGAGGAGGACGAGACAAAATACCTTGCCTGGGACAGACAGAAGGGTGATGCCTCTCCAATTGTTACAGTTTGCGAGATTACCTTTCTTAGGTAATTTGACGATGACACCCTGTCTCCAGTCATTTGGGACACGTTCCATGTGCCAGCAGTCATTGAGCAGCGTAGTGAGCACCCATACAACTTCATCACCACCCGCTTTCAGCATTTCTGCCGAGATTTGGTCAAGACCAGGTGCTTTGTTGTTTTTCAGATGACGAATCGCTGCAGCGACCTCAGCATCCATGATGTCGCTCATATCCACTTCCAGCTCATAGGGAGGAGGAAAAACTGTAAAGTCATGCGTGGCTACGGGAGCCGGCTGGTTTAGGGTGTTTTTGAAATGTTCCACCCAACGCGCGTCCTGCTCTTCTTTGCTAACTAGCATCCTGCCGGTTGTATCCCTTATCGGCCCAGTGGAGCCGCTTCGGGCCCGAGTGAGGTCTCTGACCACACGAAACAGAGTCCCGCTGTCACCCTGGTCCGCAGCCACTTGTGCTTCAGTGCCCTTCCGGTCCAGCCAGTCCTTCTTGTCTGCTCGGCAACTCCTCTTGACCCTGCGGTCAAGTTCTCGGTACGCCTGCGATGCTTCATTTCGCTCCTCTTCGGTCTTTGCTTGATCGCGCTGACGTTTCTTGACCCGTCTTTCATCGAGCAACGACCATGTCCGGTCCTGAATCCACCGTTCTCGCTGCGTTCCACGCCGTCGACCAATCGTTCTCTCTGCCGTCTCGATGGCAGCATCCTTGATCTGTGCCCATTGTTCTTCGATGCTGGCCGAGTTGTCAAGAATCTGGAATCGGTTAGCGAGTTCAATGTGGAAGTGCTCGGCGTTCACGCGGTCCTTCAATTTCTCGGAGGCAAATGACCGAACGGTGTTGTGTCCGGCCACTCTTTTCAATTTTAGTCGGATTGAGGTCACAAGCAAGTGGTGATCAGATCCGACGTCGGCGCCGCGAAAAACCCGTACGTCACGTAAAGCCGAGCGCCACCATCCTATATTAAACCACAAGTTAAAAAACCTCGCCGTTGTACTGGTTAGTGATCTCAAACTTGACAAGCAGATTAATGTGGTTGTCAGATCAAGTATTTTTCTTAGCTAAGGTCGTCTTTTCTAACTTTTAAGTATCTTCAAAAAGTGACTCATGCTTTTATCTCTTCGCATCTGGATTATTGCAACTCTCTCTACACTGGAAATAATCAGACATCTATAGCCCGATTACAATTAGTCCAGAATGTTGCTGCCAGCCTCCTGACAGGTACACAAAAGCACGAACACATTACCCCTATTCTTACTTCATTACACTGGCTACCAATGCACTATAGAATTTATTTCAAAACACTCTAGAACTCTTAGGTCATGTGATCAAGTGCAACTAACGGTTCCCAGATCTAGATTGAAGCTTAGAGGTGATGACGCTTTCACTGTGGCTAGCCCTAAGCTTTGGAATAGTCTGCCTCTACACATTAGAACTGCTCCTACCTTAACTATTTTCAAATCCAAGTTAAAAACTTATTTCTTTTCCTTGGCATTTGACCAGCCATAGAGATAGTTTTAAATTGGTTATATGATTGCTATGTAACAACAGTTATAATGTTAATTTTTTTTTTTATTGATACTATTTTTATGTATTTTTTTTAGCTTTTGTAATTATTATTTTAAAGCACTTGCCTATGTTGTTTTTAATGGTGCTATACAAATAAATTTGACATTGACATTAAAATGCCTGGTAAAAGCTAATTGGTGGGAAGTGGCCATATATTTGATCAGTTCAGTGATGATTAAAAATCCAGTTACAGGTTCACAGATCAGCAAAATTAGACTGAGAAACATCTATTTGAACTTAACTCCAACCCCTATGAAACTATCATGAAATTACCAATCAAGATTCATGATGACAGCTTAATGGAAACCTTGTCAAATGCCTGTTAAAACCTGATTGTCTCATGGTGGCTATATTTCTTCAATAATTAGGGATCATGAAAAATCATAGACCCACCATACCAAATTTCAGCTTGATCAGCCATATGGTTCTTGAGAAACAGTTATTTGGACTTAAACTCCACTCCTAAATTCTATGAGCCACAGGTTGAGAAACAGCTATTTGGATTTGAACTCCACCCCTATGTATGACCATGCCCCAACCTTGCTACAACCATGCAGACATCTTCAGAACCTTGTACTGAAGGTCCCTGACTGAGTCCCGACCTCAACCTACCATTAAAATTTTGTGATACCTCAGTGGTAACACTGTCAAATGCCTGATTTTCAAAAATCCACTTACAGATAACTACATAGATGCAGCATACAAAATTTTAGCTCAGTCGGTTACGGTTCATAAGAAACAGCTTATCTGACCACATGTCCATACTCTAACTTTGCATATGACCTCAGATGTAAAACCCTGTGCTATACAGTAGTGCCATTAGGCTGATCTATTGACCAAGTTTCATTTCTATAGGATTTATGGTTTGGTCTGCATGATTCATTTTAAGGCAGAAGAAGAAGAAAAAGAAGAAAAGAAATCCTAACAATTGCATAGTGTTAATTTCATTAACAAAAACTATGATGAAAAATGTTAGTCGACGACCTTTTTCCATGACTAAGATGAGACAATCAAAATCTCTTTTTATTTTTGTCGACAAGAAAAAGAGGAGACAATATTTTTTTCCAAAAGCGATTTCAGCACATAAATGTGAATTCCAAACTTAAGTATAGCAGGGATATTCTGTGTGTGGTTGCGCAATGTTGATTTTCCTGTTTGGCCATAATACCCACAGGCTGCAGCCAGTGGGAATGCTTCTCCGTATGGTTTCGCAATGTTGACTTTCCACAATACCTACAGCAGAGGTTGGGAACCTTTTCAGCTGGCAGAGCCATAAAAGCAAAAAAAAAAAAAAAAGTCTTCTTTAAAGAGCCAGAGAAAAGTAAACATTTTAAAAATGTTTATATATATATATATATATATATATATATATATATATATATATATATATATAATAAATACTATATATATATATATAATAAATATTATATATATATATATATATATATATATATATATATATATATAGCTTCTTCTTATTATAGTTATTATCTTTACTATTATTGCATAATTATAAAATTATAAAAAGTGGTAATGCAAAGGCCATTTGACATTTTGCGTGTTCTAGACCTAACAGCCTGCACTTCAACTGATAGGCCTGTTGTATGTCATTTAACCAATTATGATAGTTTCATCAAATGGTAAATCAATACAAGATGCAGTACATAAGTGAGAGTAAATTGAACACTACTTACCATGAATGCGACTTCCAAATATACAAATTCGGCTGTCCGTTCAGACTAGAAAGAACGATACTCATTGTCTTTGTTTTTCTTTTAGCTATTTCACCTTAGTATTAAATCAGGAAATTACCACTCTGCTTCACATTGTCCAGTGAAATTTGAGCTTGTTGTGCCACAGGTTGGTGTATACATGACAAATGGACATTGGTTATGAATTATGTAATATTTTAAAATATGTAATATGTAGAGTTTTAATTGAACTGACACTCTAGCTTTCATGAGTCCTTTTTTTTCCTGGCGTTAAGCCATAGGCAATCACTGAAAGAGCTATATATGGCTCATGAGCCATAGGTTCCCGACCCCTGACCTGCAGCCAATGGGACGCTTCTGCGTGTGTTTGCACAATGTTGAATTTCATGGTTGGTACTCTAGTCTTACCAGAGCTGAAAATCTTTACACTTACTTTAACATATGCATGTACCTGAAATGATCCAGGTTTAATCTATTTTGAATGCCCTTATTCATCTTAATTTATTTTCACTATCATACCTTGCTAAGTATTGTATCCACAGTTATGCTAGCCTACTTATTTATTACAAATATAAACTTGGTCAATAGTTACATAAAGAGATATGTAATGTTTGTAAAGTGTTTTTACTGTCATTTATGCAGATTCTGAAGCCACTATGAGCTTTTAATGTACCACTTTTTTATTGCACTGACACAAGCTGTCACTCTTATTTTTGTTGATAGTCAAAAAAGGCAAGAAAGAGAGAGATTGAAGTAGAGAGAGATGATATAAAATTACTTTGGACCACCTGGTAAAAAAGCTAGGAGTAAGTGGGCAGAGGGTCATGATATGGAAGATAAGCATGACTGAAAGGTGTTTGTTTCGTGGCACACATAATTCATGAATGTGCCCGTCTTAATATTCAAGAAAATATATTGTTTGATGGAGACATGAAATAAGTGTACTTGTATTATATATTATAGAGGTATTTATATGTTTATATTATATTCAGACATATTTACACCCTCACCCCTCACCCCCCTTCTGTACTTTGACCCCTAATAACAAGCTGTACAGAACCTGTAGAAACCATGACTGAATTGTTGGTAGCAAAAAGCCATGGAGAAAAAGGTAGATACAACACTACTCAAGTTAAAGTCTTGTTTCTATTGGCTGACCATTTACAGTGATGTGCAATGGTGGTATGTGTCTTGCCATAATTGTCTAATGTCAGCAACCCCAAACATACCACTATGGTATCTTTCCTAGGTCCCCAGTGAAAGAATTGGTATGAATCTTGTCAGGCCATATGGGTCTGTAGATGGGTACTGTTTCATATTAGTCATAGTGGACTATGGGACATTGCAACCAGAAGCAGTGCGTCTGTGGATGATCTCTGTGAAGAGTATGGCAAGGCACTATGTCACATAATTGGGATTTGCATAATCGAGGTGGGATCCTGAGAGAGAACCTATGTGATCAGTTATACTAAACTTGTAAGCAAAATTCCATTGTGTCTCCATTGCTCCAGGCCCAGGAAAGGCAACTGTGCCTCTATAATAGGTGCTACTTCCTGAGACAGTTTGCCACAGGAGATAAAGTTACTAATTTTGCTCAAATTACTATCCACCTACAGCTTAACATTACTTGCCCTGTATCAAGGATTCTTCAAGTATGGAAACAACCAAAAATAATAAGCAAATATGCCAGGGGCAATGATAATGAGCTCCATTCATCCATTCTGCTATAAATTTGCACATTTATTACACTGTAGTAAAAGTAGGCTGTTCTTGTTTTATGACCCTGTTGTATTCCATAAGTCAGATTTTATGTTGCATGGATCTCATGAGTCATGCTTATGGTAAAACCACACCATCAGTGCCGTGTAAAATTGAAAAGACATCAGCATCAGCACCTAAAACATGATTACTACAACAGAAAGTCGCTTTTTACAGTTCAGTATACCCTGCCAAAAAACCTCCAAAACAAGATGTTTGGAAACATCTTAACATGTTTTATTGGGGCATATTTATTACGAACAACTCCACAAGCACTCTGGACCACTAAATTGTCCAAGGTGTGAAGGTAAAAGTTCTGTAGGACCCATTTTGTATTATCTGCAGGTAGTTGTAAGACTGTAAAATAATATATACAGTAGGATTGTGAGATTTTATCATCCTTAAACCATATTACACTGCCACAATATCCAGTGATGTTTTTTGCCGATTATATTATATTACCAGACCTGCCAACCAGACCTGACCTGCTCCTCAATTTAACATCGGAGTACACTAGTGCAAGTTATCACTCAAAAATATTCCAAATGTATAGTCTTTTTCTCCCCAAGAAAATGGGAGACACATGAATCTGGTATATAATAAGTAAGCATTTTGATCTCTCCAATATTAACTAACACTATCTGGAAGCCCCACCCCCTTCAACCCAATCTCAGGTGCACTCAACTTATTATATCATGATAACTTGAGTTCATTAATGTGAAATAATGTCTATCACTGTATGTTCGATTCAACTAACATTAGACAAGTATATATTTAATATCTGTTAACTATATTTATTAGGGGTGCCACCACAAAATTTCAGGCAAAAATCATCAAAAACTGCTCTTTCACCTTTCAGCAGAAAAAAAGATAAATGAAAATTTAGACCAAAAATAAATAAATAAACCTACAGCATCATGTGTCAAATCTAACACTTTACAAATAACTTTAATGGCGGTGCTTACAGCCAATTTGTAAACGTATTTTATCAGAATCATTTTTAAAATGCAACATCCAGCTGAGTTTTTGCTATTGCCGCAGTTCCTGAATGCACAACTGATAATATTATCATGCCCTCCCCTGCTCTCCTTAAACCTGAAATAGTGGAAGTGCTTGTTTTCCTGTCTTTTTTAGGCTTTCAGTTTTGGATGTTTAAACGATGTTTATTGTGGTATTTTAAAATGGAAAATTGCATGCAGGGGGAAAAAAAAAATCAATATCACAATAATACAAATACCCTAAATCCTTTTTATAGTTTAACATTTAATCAGAAGCTGCAGTACCCTGTCTCTCACATAGTTTCTCCAGTTATGTAATACCTGATGCAGCCATCATTAATATATAAAAAGGGTTTTGTCATCATGGCCTTCAGAGGAGGTTCTGTTTGAACAGGTGTGTGTGTGGGTGCATGTCACTCACCTTGATCTCAAAGCTCTCATGGATATGAGGGAGGAAAACCATTTCCTCTTCATCCCACAGCTGTTTGTCATCAGTCTGGATCCGCCCTCTGATTCTCCATCGCTGTCGTCCCAGCCGGATTAACACCTACATAGTGAGAGTGGTTTGGTTTGTGTATGTGTGTATCAACTATAGTTTATCTGGCTAAATGATTCTATAACATTATTCCACCAGGATAAGGTCTAAAGCTAGTATTTACCTCAAAAATATATGTGGCAAAGGTATTAACACCCCTAAATAAGATTTTAAATAAACGCAAGCATATTACCATTCATTATCAGAGTACATTATTTTTCATTTGTTCTCAGTCTCAGCAAACTCACTGGGTATAAATATGATTTTAGAAAATCCCTTTGCCCTCTGGAAAGAATAAAGACCTTTTTTTTTTTAACACAAAAGAGACGGATGGTTATTTGGCCTGCACAAATTGGGTAATGGATATTAAAAATAACTACATATGCAGTTAAAATACCTTTACATAACAGTTACAAAACAGAAAGGTTCATATGTATGAAACAGTTGGACATTTTCCAGGAAATGCAAACATAATCATGTAATTGAGCACACTGTCCCCCCCACAGTAAGGAGGATGATGAAGGATTGCACCACTTTCATAAAAACAAGCTATTTGAAAGGTTTGCAAGAAAGACGACCTTCTTGAAAGCATCTCACAAAATAAGGAGCCTGAACTTCACCAAATGTCATTAGAACTACAGCTGGCATCATCTTGTGTGGCCCGATAAAACCAAAATTAAACTTGGTACTGAATCCTGCTAAGGATATTAATTCATGCCAAAGAACAAAGAACAAGATTGATTCCATAGAAGAACATACTTATCAAGATTTGTGAGTAATGCTCATAAAACTTAATAAGTATTATTGGCAGAGGGGGCGTGGTCCAGTGTCAGCTGCGGCTGGAGAGGGGTCGGGTTGAACCAGCAGGTAATGCATGATGATTCCCTCCTGTGTCTTGTTACCACGTCTACTTATGTGTGTTTATTTGTGCTTTAAGTAACTGTGCTGTAACCAGAGACAGAGAGAGAGTGAATGATTGAACTGGCAAAGAGTGCAAAACACACAGAGGAACTTGAACTTGAACAGATCGAAAGCCACAAGTTCATGACGGACACTTTTCAGTTGGTTTGTTCATTTCATGAAGTTTTTTTTAAATGTACTGAAAAGCATGGTATGAATAAATGAGAGACTGGAGCTCTGCTAGAAAACTGCTTGCCTCCTGAGTCTTCCTCTGAACCCTCACACATTGGGTTCTACAATACAGTGGTGCCAAAACCCAGGATTTTTGAAGACTGAGAGAGTGCCATGGAAGCCTCCCTGCTTGGCAAGATCATAAAGTCCCTCTCCAGCCTCCACCAAAATCAACAACAAATGCTTCTCAATCTGTGCAAAAAGCAGCAGCGGCATTTCAAAGCCTTCATACAGGATCATGCCAAGAGTTGGCGAACACTCCAGAAGCTGCTGGAGCCCACCACATCTCCAGCTATGTCCCGTGTCACTATTTCACCCCTGATGCTCACCAAGATGACCTCCAATGACAATCCAGAGGCCTTCTTCGAGCTTTTCCAGCATGTGACAGATGTGTGGTCAGAGGAGAAATACGCTCTCTGACTCCTCCACTTTCTATAGAGGAAAGACCAGCTTGCCACCCACCAGCTGCTGTCATAGATGCAGCTGGAGTATTCCAACATCTAGAGAGCAGTCCTGCAGTAGGTAAGTTTTTGTGTGGACTTTAGGAGATGTTTCAACACCTCATTGACAGAATACTCCCCTGCAAAATGCATTTGCTGCTGCTTGTTTAGATGGCATAATTAAGCATAAGTAATGGCATATGTAATGATTGGCAGTGGCATTTAAAACATCTAAGGGCTGTCCTGAAATCCTTGAGATGGGCGGGACTCACAGCAAATCCAAAGAAGTGTGCAATTGGACAGGTGGAAATATGGTATTTGGACTTCCTCTTGGCCCATGGGCTGGTGCATCCCCAAATCGATAAGACAGCACTGATTGTTGCATGCCTGAGACCAAAGACCGAAAAGGTGAGGCAGTTCCTGAGGCTGGCTGACTTTTATCTGAGGTTTGTACATAATTTTTTGGACATCAGCCTGATGACTGACTTTACTAAAACCTCTGGTACTACCTACTGGGGCACCCATTTACTTTCTGTTCCAATCACGCCTCTCTCCAGTGGCTCCACCACACGACGGATGCCAACACGTGGATCATTCATTGGTATATGGCACTTCAGCCATTCAAATTGAATGTGGTCTACATGCCTGGTGCACAGACGATAGTGGTGGATTACCTCCACTATCAGGGGTCAGGGATGGAAGGGGATGTCATGACCTGCAGGCTCCCAGGCCTGAGTTGGGTGGTGATGATATGTGGCAGTGGGGCATGGTCAAGAGTCACCTGCAGACGGAGAGGACGTGGGTTGAACCAGCAGTTAACGCATGATGATTTTCACCTGTGTCTTTTGTTACTACCAGTCTACTTATGCATGTTTCTTTGTGCTTTCAGCGATGGCTCGACCGGAGAATGTGAACTGGCAGAGTGTGCAACGCACAAAAAAAAAGAGAAACACACACACACCCACACACCTAGAAGTATGAACTTGAACAGAGCAAAAGCCAAGTTCTTGATGGACCCTATTCAGTTGATTTGGTTTTTTGACTTTTTTTTTACTTGGTTTGAGTTTTTGTAAGTGCACTGAAAAGTGCTGTGTGAATAAACACAAGTGCGGAGCTCTGCTTGAATTCCACCTGTCTCCCAAATCTTTCTCCGCCCCCCTCACACACTGGGTTCTACAGTAAGAAATGATTAAAAATTTACCAAATTTTGCTGAAAGCTATTTGGCTGAAGGCAGCCATGGTTTTGAAGTAGCCCAATAGAAATTAAAATCCATTTAGAGATAAGCAGACAAATTCAGTACACCAAACTTCAGCTCAACCATGCTTTCAGTTAATAAAAACAGTTAATGAAAAACTCCACCCCTGTCTACATCCACATCCCAAACTTTGCAGACCTCATAACATTGGCATAAAGATGTCTTTTAAATTTTGTGCAGCTCCAAACAACTGAGAAACAGTTATTATTAGGTTATTTTTAAGACAAGCCAATCTTAGGACTAGTTTGCAAAAGGAGGTTTTACATTTTATGCAAATTGTCACAAATTTATGTAGGTGGAGCTAAATGTTTCAAGAGTTTGTTTTGTATAGATTGAGCAAAACAATTAAGCTAAAAAAAAAAAAAAAAAAAATGTAACTGTACGCTTTACCTTCCAAGAGATATTGTTGGTTTTGTGTGCTTGAATAGCACCCCAATGGCTAATTTGAGTGAGATTGCATCAAACCTACCACTAAAGTTTTGTGATGATTGTCACAGTTTCCCCTTTAAGCAGCGCGCTGGAGAGCCTGTGGGCGCACGTGCACGGGCAAGGTGCGCGAGCACCTGCTTTTCGTTTGTTGACGATCGTGACATTTTGTACATTGGACACATGCGTTTTTGTTATGTTTCAGTTATTTCTCCTCCCTGTTCTGTCGTTGGCTGTTATTTCACGTGTGTCTAGATTGGTGTCAGCCATCAGCAATTAACATGCTGATTATGTTTGCATATATACCACGCGTCTCCCAGCACACGGTGCGGAATATTAGATTAAAATAGACACGAGTCTATACGTTAGATTAGATAAGAAACTTAGATTAGTTTAGTTTAGATTCCTTACCATAGTTAACCACAGTCATAGTCTTAGTTATTTTGTCCATGTCATGTTCCATGTTTAGATTAGTTCATTTAGTCCACGCTGGTTTCTCCGCTCCCAGTCCCTCGCTATAGTTTATGTTTCTTGTTTTGTATATCGACCCTGTTTTCCGTGACCACGACATAGTTTCCTACCTTGCCCC
Source organism: Ictalurus furcatus (assembly GCF_023375685.1). Lineage (NCBI taxonomy): Eukaryota > Metazoa > Chordata > Actinopteri > Siluriformes > Ictaluridae > Ictalurus > Ictalurus furcatus. The sequence goes on along the minus strand of NC_071265.1, from coordinate 11,858,158 downwards.
GTTTATGCCCATTTGCTGATCGCCTGACCTTCTGCATGTTTTTGGATTACGGTTCTGATCACGATTTAGATTTACCTGCTTGTCTCTCTCTTTAATAAAACTGTTTCTACTGCACTTGCATCTGTCCTTATCTTCGTTACATCTCGAGACATGACCATGATAGCTCAGTGGCAACACTGTCAAATGCTTGCTTAGATTGATCAATGGTATTCATGTTTTTTAATTAATTAGGTCATCATCAAAAAATTTACAGATTATCACAGATAGCAGCCCAATAAAATGTCAGCTCAATTGGATTTACAGGTCCTGAATAAAAGTTAGCTTACCATAGCCCTGCCCCTTATGTATGACCACACCCCAAACTTTGCTCATGACCTGAGAATCATGTCCTGTATAAGCAGGGTTGGGAGAGTTACTTTAAAAATGTATTCCTTTACAGTTACAAATTACTTCATAAAAAAAATGATCAGTAATGTAATCCAAGTATCACAATATGAAAGTAATGTAATCTGATTTAATGTAATCTGAAAGTAATGTAAACTTTTGGATTAATTCAAGGTCAAATAAAGTCAAAAGAAAAGCAATATGATCTAAAATTATTTTATTTAGAGCTTATTTTAGAGCTTAAAAACTTGATCAATGTTTGGATTTGTTTTAAGAAAATAATAAATAAATGAATAAATAAAAGCTCACTGTCCCTGATGTGAGTAACATTACATAACAACAGTTAGGGTGACCATATGCTGGTTTTCCAAAAAGAGGACAACTTTTTTTTTCTGGTGTCTTAATAGCGTTTGAAACAGTGTTACTATGAGCGCAAATTTTAATCCATTGAAAAAGATGCAGTATTAGCACTATTCGCATCACATAAATACTGTATATATAAGTTACTACATTATTTTGAATGTCCATGGAATAAAATAAAATATTACATGCCACAAGTGTACCTTCTAACACTTCTGCCATTATTTACACATTTGAATGACCATGTAATACAAAGCAATGTGATAACATGAAATTAAAAATTACCTTATATGGCTATGGGCATTGTTTCAACTCAGGACAGCTGTTATTTGCTGCTATTGTCAAGAAACTGTTTGACGCCGTACACAACAGCACCACTTTTTCGCGTTCGCTGAGAGTAGGCTAATGGTTGAGAGGCGGGAATTTGGCCAATAGTTGGTGCAAGCCTTTTAGAATCAACCAATTTGTGTGCAAGAAGGTGGGATTTACAGAGAGGGTTTAAAGCAATGCAAATATGTGCACACATGATGCAGTATTAGACCATCATAATGAATAACATCATAATGAAACTAAAGACAAATCCTGGACGTTTTCTCAAATTTTTTAATCCCGGCCGGACGCTTTTTTAAGGTCTGAAAAAGAGGACATATGGTCACCCTAACAAAACCATTTCAGAGACCAATTTGCGTTCATTTCTACCAAATTAACTTTGCGCAAAATTTATTTGTGCATGCACCAGAAGGTTGCTCATGTGACTCATGTGAGCCACGACTGGCAAGAGAGAACCATAACTATAATCAAGCCATATATTCTATAATCAAGCCATATATTCTATAATCAAGTCTATATTCTGTTGTGTCAAAAGATTAATTTATTTGGTTTTAAATGGAAAAAATGTAATCCTGATAGTATTCCCATTTTATCCAAAATGTACCTGTAATCTAATTACTTTGTTTTTTTGAAGTAACTGTAACGGGTTACAGTTACCAGTTTTTTGCATTCTGATTATGTAATGCCATTACATGTATTCCGTTAATCCCCAAGCCTGTGTATAAGCCTCTAAGGTTTCATGCAAATCCATTCAAGCATGAGTTACAGCTGCTTCAGTGCATTTGGTTCTGCCACAGTAGAACTGATTGACATGTGGTGCCCATTCTTTATATATGTCAACATGTTTCTGACAATTATTGAGGATCACACTCTGCTGAGTAGTTTGACACAAAACGTATGAAGATTAGAAATAAAACTACAACTATTTTGCAAAAGTACACTTTGCAAATGATCATAAATCAGAGTGGGCAGAGTAAAATGGCTCTTGAGGCTTTTTGTTTGGGAGAACCCAAGGAACCTGTGGAAAAAAGATTTTTCTCTTTTTGCAGGACTTACAGTTCATGAGATATGAATCATAATGTAAGACGTTGTGCTATTCCACCACCATCAGGCCTATGTGCCTGAAAAAGTTGGGGGCATACTGTACCTTTTCTCCAAATTTGGTGTTTCTATGACTTATGGTCACTGCTCCCTATACTCTTTTTTTGTGGAGAATTAGAATAATAATAAAAAGGAGAAAAATCCTAACAAAAACTATAGGGTTCCAGTACATTCACTGCTTGGACCCCAAATATAAAAGATCTCAAGCTTTTTTTGCATTGGAAACATAAATGTGTAAATAAAATTATACAATGTCCCTATATGTATAAACTCAAAATATAACTTATTGCATGTAAAATTTAATAGATTAACTTGTCAGTTTAATAATGGGTGTCAATAATAAACTGTAAATCCCTCCTGCAGACAGTACTGAAGTGTGGTGGGGATACTACACAAGTATTTCTTACTGGTATAGAAAGTACCATTACTGACAGGAAGAGGTCTATGCAAACCTCATATTTACCTCATACTGATCCCCTGGGCAGAGACGAGCAAAGCCTATCAAACCTGCCAGGAAAAAGAGAAAGATGCACAAAGTGAAAGAATGAAGACAAAGTAAATAACTTATAGATATAATCATAAACTGGTTATTATACCTTTCATTTTTATTTGTAGCTCTCCCAATAGAATCTCCAACTCCCCTTCCATTGCACACATATCCTATAATCATAAACTGGTTATTAAAATTTGCTATGGTACTGTGCTATCAACTTATAAAGTACTTGCACAACTAATAAAGATCTTGGTAATTATGAAGTAACCACAGGCTGACAGCTAAGCCTGCCTTAACCCTCCTGTTATGTTGTGGGTTAATTTGACCTATGTCCACATTTGAGATGTCTGAAATACTGGTTAGTTTCTCTTTTTCTCTTTGAAATTTTTTTACTTTTCCTCATTTAGGGTCATTATATGCAAATATTTCTTCGTATGGCTTGTCTCGGACAAGCCATAATAAAGTTTTCCTGTTTTAATCTGTTCTTGGCTGTTTTTTGTGTGTATTAATCTGTGGAAGTCATTTTGACCCATAACATAATGGATGTAACTTTTTTACAACTTAATAGGGGGGTTAATATTTTGTTGCATATCCTTTGCTTGCAATAACTGCATCAAGATTGCATTTTTGTTGCGTTTCCAGGCTTGTACTGCAGCTTTTAGTTGTTTCTTGTACTGTAGCTTTTCAGGGGTTTCTCCCTTCAGTCTCCTCTTCAGGAGGTGAAATGCATGCTCAACTGGTTGAAGGTCTGGACTTGGCCAGTCTAAAACCTTCCACTTTTCCCCTGATGTCTTTAGTTCCATTTGCAGTACTTTTTGGGTCATTGTCTTGCTGCATGATGAAGTGTCTCCCAATTAGATTGGATGCATTTCTCTGTAAATTGGAAGATTAGACTTCTGAATTCATTCTGCTGCCACCATCATTAGTTACATCATCAGTAAAGATGAGTGAGCCCATTCGAGAAGCAGCCATGCAAGCCCAAATCATGACACTACCTCCACCATGCTTGCCTGATGAGGCTCTGTGTTTTGAATCATGAGCAGATCCATTCTTTCTCCACACTTCGGCCTTTACCTAACTTTGGTAGAGGTTAATCTTGGTTACAGAACTTCTGTGGCTCATCTCTGTATTTCTTTGCAAATTAAAATTTGGCCTTCTGATTCTTACTGCTTATGAGTGGTTTGCATCTTGTGGTATAGCCTCTATATTTCTGCACTTGAAGTCTTCTTCGAATGGTGGATTGTGATACCTTCACCACAGCCCTGCGAAGGTTGTTGGTTATGTCACTAACTGTATTTTTTTTTTTTTTGGGGGGGGGGGGGGGGTTCAAAGCTCACACTGTTTCTGTCATCAACTACTATTGTTTTCCTGGGCCAACCTGTTGGCGCAAAAGATGGCGGCGCACACAATTGCTGCAGCTCACGGCTCTCCTTTCCAGTGCTCTTTTTTGTTGTTTTTGTATTATTTCTTTATTACTTGTTTGAGCATTATCGGTTCCACGAACATCCGCTATACAAGTCAGAACCTTATGGATATTGGAGACCAACACTGAATACCTATTTCGAGAATGTTTCATCACACGCACAACATCCCAGACGACATAGCGAGATTGCCGGGCTCTCCGTGGATTGTTGTCGGGTCCAGAAGGCGGCGCAGACGGAGGAGGGAGAGGAAGCAAAAGCGGGGATGCAGGTCCGGTATTATGCTAAGGCTAAGAAAACAACCACACAAGCCACCATTACCGAGCCTGTTTCTCTCCAATGCCAGATCCCTAGTGAATAAAATCGACAATTTGGAATTACAACTAGCTGGAAATCGCTACGTTCATGACTGCTGTGTTTTGATTATTACTGAAACCTGGCTTCATCCGAGGATACCCGATGCTAGCATGCAGCTAGCAGGTCGTACTATGCTTCGCTGGGACAGGACTGAGGACTCCGGTAAGAGCAGGGGGGGGCTTTGTATGTATGTGCATGAGAATTGGTGTAATAATGGAACAATGATAGATAAACATTGTTCCCCTGACCTCGAGTACATGTCTTTAAGATGTCGGCCCTTTTTTCTACCGAGAGAGCTAACAGTAGTGATTATCACGGCTGTGTATATTCCACCCGACGCCAATGTGAACACGGCGCTCTCTCTCCTGTTGAACACCATAAACGAACAGCAGCGGGCTTACCCCGACGGTGTTCACATAATTGCAGGAGACTTTAATAAGGCGAACTTGAAGACTGTACTCCCCAAATTCTATCAACATGTTAAGTGTTTTACTAGAGGGGCGAACACTCTGGATCATGTTTACTCCAACATTAAGCATGCGTATAGAGCCATACCTCTCCCCCACCTCGGCCAATCAGACCATCTCTCCCTCCTGCTCTCCCCTGCCTACACCCCCCTCAGACTCAGTGTCAAGACCACTATAAAGACTGTTACGACCTGGCCTGATGATGCATTCTGCAAACTACAGGACTGCTTCGAACAGACAGACTGGGATTTGTTTGAACATCAAGAGCTAGAAACATTAACAGGAACGGTACTGGACTATATCAAGTTCTGTATCGGAAATGTGACTGTGGGCAAAAACATTCGGGTTTTCCAAAACCAGAAACCATGGATGACCAAACAGGTCCGCACACTACTCAAAGCCTGCGACGCTGCCTTCAGGTCTGGTAATAGAGCTCTGTACAGAGCTGCCCGTGCCAACCTGAAAGGTGGTATTAAGGAAGCTAAGGCGGCCTATAAGAGGAGCATAGAGTCCCACCTGTCCAGCAAAAATAAACGGGAGGTGTGGCAGGGCATACAGAACATCACAAACTACAGAGGCCGTGAGGCGACAACAGGAGACCTGAGTGCGATGCTGGCAGAAGAGCTAAATTGCTTCTTTGCTCGCTTTGAAACATCACAACAACAGCACTCATCTGCTCCAGCCCCACCTCCACCCTCATCTGGCCCCTGTACCAGTCCAGCCCTGCCTCCATCCCCTTCTGGTTCCTGCACCACTCTACTTACTGTGAGGGAACATGATGTTAGACGGATGTTTCTGGCAGTGAACCCCAGGAAGGCTGCTGGCCCAGACGGTGTACCTGGTAAGGTGCTCAGATCATGTGCCCACCAGCTTGCCCACATCTTTACCAGAATTTTCAACCTCTCCCTGGCCCAAGCAGTCATCCCGGCCTGCCTAAAATCAGCCATAATCATCCCAGTGCCAAAGAAGTCGCCCACCACTAGCCTGAATGATTATCGTCCTGTGGCCCTCACTCCAGTTATCATGAAGTGCTTTGAGCGATTGGTTCTTCAGCACATCAAGGACTACCTCCCCCCAGATTTCGATCCTTTTCAATTTGCTTATCGTGCAAACAGATCCACAGAGGATGCTATCGCCGTAGCTGTCCACTACATGTTGAGACATCTAGAGCAGCAACAGAGCTACGTCCGGATGCTTTTTGTGGATTACAGTTCGGCTTTTAATACAATAATTCCGGACATTCTCATCACCAAATTGGTCACCCTTGGCCTCCCCCGCCTCATGTGTGCCTGGATAAAGGACTTTCTCACCAACCGGTCCCAGACAGTGAGACTCGGACCCCACCTCTCCTCCACTCTCACGTTGAGCACAGGTTCTCCACAGGGCTGTGTGTTGAGCCCCCTCCTGTACTGTCTCTACACATACGACTGTAGACCAGTCCACAACAATAATCTTATCATCAAGTTTGCTGACGACACCACAGTGGTCGGACTCATCTCAAAAGGAGATGAGGCAGCCTACAGAGAGGAGGTCCTAAACTTGGCAGCCTGGTGTTCGAAGAACAATCTGACTCTAAACAACAAGAAAACCAAGGAACTCATTGTAGACTTCAGAAAACACAACACTGAGCTGGCCCCCCTTTTCATTAATGGTGAGTGTGTGGAGAAGGTCCACACCGTCCGGTTTCTTGGCGTCCTTATCTCTGCAAACATCTCCTGGACGGACAACATCACAGCGGTTATCAAGAAGGCTCAAATGCGGCTACACTTCCTGAGGGTTCTCAGGAAGTACAATCTGGACTCCAATCTGCTGCTGATCTTCTACCGCTCGTCCGTCGAGAGCCTGCTGACATACTGTATCACGGTGTGGTACGGTAGCTGCACCGCAGCAGACAGGGAGAGGCTTCAGAGAGTAGTAAGAGCAGCACAGAAGGTCATTGGCTGCCCTCTCCCCTCCCTGATGGATATTTACACTTCCCGTTGCCTCAGCAGAGGAAAAACCATCATTAAGGACAGTTCTCACCCTGGCTATGATCTGTTCAATCTGTTGCCCTCAGGGAGACGTTACAGGTGCATCAAAACAAGGACTAGTAGATTTAAGAATAGTTTCTTCCCGAAAGCTATTACCATTATAAACACATACATGTACTGAGTTCACAGCATATGTATATAGTGTCTCAAAACTGTGCATTTCATAGTACCTCCCCCATCCACCCCAATATCTGGTTTATTTATCTTGTTTATTTATCTGTTTATTCTTCTTGTTTATTGAATGTACATGTTTGCATGGAACAAAAAGGAGTGGCTCTTAATTTCATTGTACATGTGTATAGTGACAATAAAAGGCATTAATTCATTCATTCATTCTGTTCCATGTCAGGTTGTCAGTACACCAGTGGTTTCTTTATTTATGCGGACATTCCAAATTGTTGCACTGGCTATGCCCAATGCTTGTGCAATGGCTCTGATAGATTTTCCCTCTTTTCTCAGCTTCAAAATGGCTTGATTTTCTTCCATAGACAGCTCTCTAGTCTTTACATTGGTTTATCCTTTTTAACAACAAATGCATTCGAAACCTAGGGCTCAAAACAAGAGTAGACATTCAGGGCATTTTCACACCTGGCTCATTTGAAGTGTTTGTTTCAGAACCTGGTGCATGTTCTGCCTTGTTTGGTTAGTTTAGACATATATGAACAATCGTGCTTGGATCTGCACCAAAGCAATCTTGTAAACAAATTCTGGAGCAGTTTGCTTGTGGTGAGAAAGCAATACAACCCAACAGACCAACCAACCAACCTGTATAACAATGCATAATGGGAACTGTGTTACAAAAAAAGTGTGTTTGTATTGCTAATGGCTCGCAACATGAATCACGGTTTAACTTGGACCAAAGATGAGCTAAGATGCCGCTATGAAATTTGGTCTGATGAGCACATTTCTGAACAAATTTCAAAAACGCATAAAAACAGAGGTTTACAACCCCTGGCAAAAAATTATGGACTCACCACACTTAGAGGATGCTCACTCTTTTTTTTTTTTTTTTTTTTTTTACTTTGTAGCAAATTTAAAAAAAAAATAAAAATCACAGATTTGACACAAACTTTTTTTGGTTTAATAGCTGAACATTCTGGCTTTGTGAAACATACCTTAAACAAATTAAATTAAATTGTTTTAATTAATGGCATATTTTTTTTTACAGATCAAATAAAGGAAAAAATTATGGAATCACTCAATTACAAAATCACCTTGCAATTTGCATTTCTAAAAGAAATACCAACATAAGTCTAAAAATACAAATTAGTCTGCAGTTAAAAGAGAGTGCTTACAGACCTTTTTGAATGAAAACATGGCCCACACAAGAGCGTTGTCAATTGAAACAATGGAAAGGATCATAAAACTCCTACTAGAAAGAAATCCAACACGAACTGTGGCAAAAGATGTTGATTGTTGCCAGTCAGCTGTGTCTAAAACTTGATGCAAGTATAAACAAAATGGTACGGTTATGAAAGGAAAACATACAGTTAGACCAAGGAAGACAGCAAATGTCAGGATAGAAAACTCAAGGCAATATGCCTTGAAAATAGTTTTCTATTTCTAAAAAAGCTGGGTGATCTTATAAGTGTGGTGATTCCATAATTTTTGCCCGGGGTTGTACAAGGTGTTTAACAAGCATCTCAAGGAGATGGGCTTTAATCACTCTGTGGAACATATAAGATAGATAAATTATAACAAATACAGCTAAAAAAAGAAAGTCACAATAAGCCTGGAGCTTCTGTCTTTCAATCTTGATGTATGACTGTTATGGGCGGAACCCTGGAACATAAACAGGTGCACTCTGTCCAAAGAGAGGACAGTTTACTCACATATGACTTGCATAAACACATTTTAGTACACTTTGAAATATTGCCTAGAAATGAGCTAAGGAGAAAATGCAACATTGTACCAATTTAAGTCCCTGTTTCAGAACAAAGCACAGATCTACAGGTCTGAAAACACCCTCAGAGCTATTAATTCCTTAAGCAATCAATTTAACAGGGCATACATTGGCCGCAAGAAACATCTATCCATCACATGTTTGAATATTTTTGATCACTTGAAAAAATGGGTGGGTTCCAAAAAAGGTGCCATGTTCAAAGTTGTTTAACAAATCTAGATGTATATATGAGGAAATGAAAGCTGAAAGTCTGATCTGTCAGCTTTTGATGTCAAACCCAAATGTTTAAACTTGCGCTTCCAATACTTTCAGAGGGGACTGTGTATTCTTTATTTTTTCCTGCATTAAGATGCAACTCCACACTGTTTGTAATGTAATTAAAGTATTATGCCACTAGAGACCTTTTGGCCTTAAACTTTTTTTTTAATTCCAAGACACGCCAAGAAACCAGAGAAAAAAAGATGTGCCTTCAGATGTGTCAGACAACACATGACAAATGTCATGTGACTAATGTCATGTCAGTGAAGTAATGACAATGCTAATAGTGATACTAAACTTAGCCCTGCTCTGTCTAAGGCACTTTAAACTATGCCTGAGACAATATCTAAAGTTATAAATGAGAAACAAGGTCCCTAGCAGAAACCATTCATAATCACTCCCAGCAATACACAGTCAGGCCGTATTCCAAATGCCTTTCCTGTTCACTGAACAAGGACCCTATTAAGGATGTAAAATAATGGCGTTCTAAAAAAGGGAGCCATACAATGCTGTGGATGTTTAGTGATTGTCCTAGAGATTGCAGCATCGTCCACACACTTACTGATGAATCCAGTGATGTATGCTGCGTAATCATCTAGGTCAGTGTGGCCGCTGTGTGTAGCAGGGCAGGGAATGACTTTATAGGCATCGCACATGTTAGTGTCTGTGTGTGTGTTTGTGTGTGTGTGTGTGTGTGTGTGTCTGCACATGTACCTCCAAGCTGTGTCTGTGATTGCGGTTCAGCTGCAGTAGACTCTCTTGTGATGCCCGTGTGGATGGAGAGAGTGAAAATGCTTGCTTCATATTAACAGCTCCTTGACATAATCGCCACTGGATACAATATGTCTCATACAACCCTTCTACCTGTATAAGACATGAACACACACACATTGCAGACCTGGAAATTTTTAGAGTTAACAAGCTTGAGGTTTCATCCATGAGGATAGATGAAAAGTATGTTGCTGGTATGACATGCTAAGAGGTAATAATTTTGTTTTACTAGTGGGGTGTGCTTTTCTTACTTATATCTCTTTACTTTTTTATATTTTGTCCCTTCTACGGTAGCTTGATTGCCTTAAATATTAACATTTTTATTTTTAAAATCACTTCTTGGATGCTTTTTCCCTTTAGTGTAGATGCAAAGATATATTACACCTGAAATTTCAACCGAGCCAAATTATCTTTTAAAAGTGGTTCCTCTCGCAAAATATTTCTGTCTTGTAAAACCCCAGTTGAACAACTTCACCTTAATCAGAATGCATGCATTTTAGCAAAAATCTGACCAGACATGTCACAATTAACTAACAGCTGGATGAAAATAAAAGTTTTAGTTCTGGCCTTACCTTACTAATTTGGAACTCCAGTCGCCGTATGTATCGTTCCAAGGCTCTTATTTCCTGTTGTTGGGGAAAAGACATATATTCATTGGATTTGACAACTTTGACAACTTCAAACTGAGACAAAAGATATGGTAAAAAAAAAAAAAAGAAGGGGGGAAAATAAATGTGTTCATGTAGCAGAACCAAAGAAAAACTCACCTTCTCTAAGTCATAGAAAAAAGCCTAAAAGATAAAATGGAAAATACTTTAAATCATTTACATTTTGCATCATTTTGCTAATGCTGGCCTAGAACTAGATTTGTCTGTACAGTCTTGGTGGCATGCCATAATCATTAGACACAACATGGTCAATTACAGTCAAATTGCATTTTTAGTCAAACAGGTACTGTTCACATTTTTGCGTAATCCATACTGAAATACTGTACGGCCATCACAAAAGAAAACAATGGGGAACTGCAAAAGAGTCATTCTTACCAGTCTTGTATTTCTTATAGTGTTTCTCTGCTGAGATGAGAGGAATTCAAGCTCTATCTTTTGGCCTTCAAGATACTCCCTATGAGCAGAAAGCTGATATAATTTCCTACAGCTATTACTTTCAGCTAGTAAACCTCTAAATAGAACCCATAATAATTATTTAAATGCATTCCCTTTGTGTTTCATTGGGTTCTTAATTAGGTTTCTAAATAGAGTGTCAGCACACCAGCTGTGTATAACAATTAAATAATTAATGCATACTTGAGTCCTTTCTGTAAAGCTTGAAAAACTCTGTCCACCTGCTCAGGCTGCGGTCCCCAAATACTGCCAACCACCTGAATAGAAGTGGGGATTCTTGTAGATTTTCCTGCAAGGCCTTTGGTGCGCAGAGAAGTACGAGCAGAAGATAGCCTTGGGAAGAGAAGAGAAGAGAAGAGAAGAGTTTAATATGTGCCCATGTGCAATAAAATGTAACTCACTTTTCTCTGACCCCTACAACAAAATGTCTGGATTTGAATGCCCTGTCAGAAAGCCTCACTAAGTGCTCTAATCTGTTAACTGTAACACAAATCATAGACATGAAAAATCTCTGTAGTAAAACACTATAGAATATTTATGTGCCATCTACTGTCTGTATGTACTCTGTTCATATATTTAGTTTAATGTCTTATACAGTGTTTAAAGACAGATTTTATATTTAAATATGTCCGAATTTAGGGCTTGGAAGCGAGTCTGGTAAAATATATAAAAAATATTTTGCATATTGCTGGTAACTTCATTACTTGACATCAATTAAATAATTAGCTGAAATGAAAAACGTGAGAAATACAGGGATATGTTAATGGGAAATCATAACACAGGCACATACTGTACTCATTTAAATTCCTAGGCACACATCATCAACTTGTTTAAGTGGGACCTGAACACCACCAACAGCATCAAGAATGCTCAACAGAAACTCGACTTCCTCAGATGTATATGTACAGTGGTGCTTGAAAGTTGTGAACCCTTTAGAATTTCTGCATAAATATCACCTAAAAAATCATCAGATTGTCACTCAAGTCCTAAAAGTATATAAAGAGAACCCAATTAAACAAATGAGACAAAGGTATTATTATATCAACATTTATTTATTGAGGAAAATTATACAATATTACATATTTGTGAGTTGCAAAAGAATGTGAACCTCTAAGATTAGCAGTTAATTTGAAGGTGAAATTAGAGTCAGGTGTTATCAATAAACAGGATGACAATCAGTTGTGAGTGAGCACCCCATTTTATTTAAAGAACAGGGATGTATCAAAGTCTGATCTTCACAATACATATTTGTGTACGTGCATCATGGCATGAACAAAGGAGATTTCTGAGGACCTCACAAAAAGAGTTGTTGATGTTAATCAGGCTGGAAAAAAAATACAAAACCATCTCTAAAGAGTTTGGACTCCATCAGTCCACAGTCAGACAGACAAATTGAGGAAATTCAAGACCATTGTTACCCTCCCCAGGAGTGGTTGACCAAACAAGATCACTCCACAAGCAAGACACAAAGGAAAGGTCACAAAGAAACCCAGGATAATACAATAAAATAATAAGTAATTATTTTATATAGCGCCTTTTTCAAACCCAAGGTCACTTTACACAGTATGTACACACATACACATATACACCTACATGTGAGTACATGTATATACACATACAGTACACATACAAACATACAGTAATGTGCAAAAGTCTTAGGCATGCTATTATTTTTTTGTACAAACTTTGTTATAGATTTTTATTTTCTGAGTTCTACATTATTGAGTCAGTACAAAAACATTTTAGATATCAAACATTAGTTTTCCAGCACAAAATTAAATGTTACAGAAAAACATTTGATGTCAGTAAGGAGAACAGCATATTAAGTGTTAAGAGACAAAAAAAACATAATGATAGCTGCTGGAATTTGCTGCAAAATTAAGAAGCAAGTGTGACAGTCATAGTCTCCAGAAGAAGCATGGCTGGTTCTGCAAGATGCTCAGTAAAACTTGTGGCTCATTCCTTATAAATCTGCACTAATTCTATCTGAGACTATTTTTTTTAATCAAAGGGTCGTCACATCAAATATTGCCTTTGTTTAATTTATTACTGTTCACTGCTCTTTATAGTATTGTTTTATTATTATGGAGAAACATTTAATTTAATTATTTTTGAAGGCATATTTGCTCTACAGCATTTCTTTGCATGTGCAAGACATTTGCACAGTACTGTGCATACATAACATACATATATAAATATACACATGCATACACATACATACATATACATATAACAAAAGAGTAAAACATGGAACTACTGAAAGCTTGCAGTGTGGTAATGTAGTGGGAATAGGTGTGTCTTAAGTTTAGATTTAAACAATGAAAGAGTTCCACTAAGGTATTGAGGCAAGGCGTTCCAGAGCTTGGGAGCAGTAGCACTTAAAGAACGGTCACCCATAGAAGACATGGAGGTGCGAAGAATGGAGAGAAGACCAATATCAGAGGAATGGAGAGAGCGACACGGGAGGTAGGGATGGAGAAGTTCAGAAAGATAGACAGGAGCAAGACCATGCAGTGCTTTATATGTTAAAATTAGGAGTTTAAACTGGAATGCGGGAAGCCAGTGCAAATGATACAGAACTGGGGTTATGTGGGCAGATTAGTTAGTGTGAGTCAGTAACCGGGCTACTGCGTTTTGCATGTACTGTAGCTTATTTAGAGAATGTGATGAAAGACTAATGTACAGAGAATTTCAGTAATCTAAACATGAGGTAATGAAAGCATGCACCAGGGTTTCAGCAGCAAAAAAGCTAGGGGAAGAACGGAGGCAAGCAATATTACAGAGGTGAAAGAAGGCAGTTTTGGTTACAGATGAAGTATGGGAACTAAGTTCAGTGATGAATCCATGATAATGCCAAGGTTTCATCAGTGTCAGATGGAAATATGTCAGTGCCATCAATGGTCAGACAGAGGTCATTAACCTTAATTAGAGCAACCTTTGTTCCAGAGATGAGGATTTCAGTCTTTGTACTGTTTCGTTTTAAAAAGTTAGCTGACATCAAGTGTTTAATATCGCTAAGGCAGTTTATTAGGGAAGAGGGGGGAAGTGAAGTAGAGGGTTTGGAGCTGAGATAGATCTGGGTGTCATCTGCATAAATATGAAATTGTAGGCTGTGGTGATGAATAATGGAGCTGAGTGGAAGCATATAGAGAATTAATAAGAGTGGGTCTAGAATGGAACCTTGTGGAACTCCCTGAGAGACAGTAACAGTGGGAGATTTGAATTTGCCAATAAAGATGAAATGAAATGTCGATTTGTGAGATATGATGTAAACCAGGCCGAAGCTGTATCACAAGTACCTAATTGAGACCAAAGATGGAAGAGCAGTATGGTGTGATCAACATTATCAAAAGTGGCAGTAAGATCAAGACAAGAATGCTAATGGAACCAGAGTCATCTGAACGAAGACGGTCATTAACTACCCTGAGGAGGACAGATTCTGTACTTTGTAGAGAGCGAAAGCCAGATTGGAAAGGTTCATATAGACTATTTCTTGATAGATAAGACTGAAGTTGTGATGCAACAACTTTCTCCAGGAGCTTAGATAAAAATGGAAGTTTGGAAATGGGTCTATAGTTGCTAAGGATCTCTGGGTTCAAAGAGGGGTTTTTGAGAATGGGAGTAACTGTGGTAGTTTTAAGGGAGATAGGAACAGAACCTGTGACCAGAGAAGTGTTTATGATATTAGAAATTGAAGCTGAGAGAGTGAATAAACATGATTTCAGAAGTGGAGTAGAAGTGGGGTCGAGCGAGCAAGTGGAGGTGCTGGATTTAGTGAAAAGATCTCTTATGTCTGATGGATCAATTGGGTTGAAGCAACAAAAAGGACTAAGCTGAGGGAGAGAGGAGCAGATAAGTTTACTCTCAGTTGAAGGGTGAGGGGACATTTGTTCATAAATGTTATAGATTTTATTCTGGAAGATGTTAAGAAAATCATTGCAAAATGTTACCGAGCCAGTGTGAGTGGAGGAGGGTGGCCGAAGTATTTTATTTAAAATTTTGAAGCAGCAGTTTGGTTTACTACTGCCTGCATTAATGATAGAAGACAAGCAGGCTGATTTGGTGGGGTAAAGATCATCTCTGTACAGTTTCATGTGTTCGGTGTATGCTAGCGAGTGAACAATGAGACTGGTTTTCTTGTGAAGCCACTCAAGATGCCATCCAGCAGACACTGTTCATGGCTCTAAGTTCAGAGGTTTACCATGGAGAGGCATGGGAAGAAGGGACAGATCTAATAACTTGGGGGACAAAAATGTTTAGAAATGAGAAGATTGTAGTTGGACACCAGTTCATTACATGAGTAGGAAGAATCAAGAAGAGAAGAGGCATCAAGTACATTGGAAAAAGAGAGTGCGTTAATGGAGTTGCATTTGCAATAACATATACAGTGGGGGAAATAAGTATTGGATGCGTCAACATTTTTTTCAGTAAACATATTTCCAGTGAAGCTATTCACATGACATTTTCATCAGACTTTCGTATTAACTCAAGAAATCGGGAAATATAAAGAATTCACAAGATTAAAGTGCATAAATAAGTTATGAGTAGTAAAATGGAATGACGCAGGAAAAAAGTATTGAACATTATCACGTAATCCTTGTAATAAAGGTTAGGATGCAAGTGCAGTTAAAGACTTTTATTAAAGAAAGGCAGGCAGACAAATCCAAATCATGAGACAATAGCGTGATCAAAAAAACAGGCAAAGGGTCAGGCGACCTACAAACAGGCATAAACTATTCTTGCAAGGCAAGAATCAAAACGAGAAACAAGAACAAGATCAAGGAACATGAAACAAACCGAGGAACAGGGTATAAACACTTGGTACTGTAATAACACTAATACTTCACAAAGAGTGCATGCCTAGAAAGTCCTTTTAAACTGTGGTGTGATTGTGTGTGAGATTGGATGCAGGTGTGTGAGATTGGATGCAGGTGTGCGTGATTAGAATGAATGAGTGTTCTGGGAATTGCAGTCCATGGCGGTCATGTTTGTAGGCTGCAGTGCAGGATGGGAAATGTAGTCACTGGTTTGCTGTGATATGGCAGAACTCCCCCCTCCAAGGGTGCTTCTCCCGAAGCGGCAAAATACACTCCCTCCCCCAGCAGTCCTGGCCTTCTGGGCAAAATGTCTTCACATGAACCAGGAGACTAAGCAGCATCCTCAGCTAAGCAGGGATGCTGAGCGACGTCCTCAGCGGAGCTGGAAAGTGGAGCGTCGTCCTCCTTCGACTCTGCAGGCTGGACTTGGGTGTCTGAGTCAACAGACTTGGACGTGAGAATAACTTCGTTATTCATGTTAGCAGACTCGGGCATGAGCAGAACTTGGTCGGTGATGTCGGCTTCAGGCGTGAGCAGAACCTGGCTGGTCGGGACGTCGGCTTCGGCCGAGAGCAGAATCTGGTTGGTCATGATGTCGGTTTCAGGCATGAAGACTTGGTTGGTCGTGTCAACAGACTCTGGTGTGAGCATAACTTGGTTGGTCGTGACGTCGGCTTCAGGCATGAGGAGAACTTGGTTAGTCGCATCAACAGGATCGGGCGTGAGCATAACTTGGTTGGTTGTGACATCAGTTTCAGACTGGAACTTGGCATAAAAGGTCACCTCGTCGATCTCAGACTGGTACTTGGAGTGGGAGGTCACCTTGTTGACCTTTAGCTGGAACTTGGTGTGGGAGGTTGCCTCATCGACCTCAGATAGGAACTTGCCATGGGAGCTCGCCTCGTTGACCTCAGACAGGAACGTGTCTTGGGAGGTTGTCTCTTCGACCTTGGACAGGAACTTGGCGTGAGAGGCCGTCTTTTCGACCTCGGACAGAAACTTGGCTTGGGAGGCCGTCTCTTCGACTTCAGACAGAAACTTGTCTAGGGAGGCCGTCTCTTCGACCCTGTACAGAAACTTGACATGGGAGGCCGTCTCTTCGACCTAGGACAGAAACTTGGCTTGAGAGGTCGTCTCTTCGACTTCGGACAGGAACTTGGTTTGAGAGGTCATCTCTTCGACCTCGGACAGGAACTTGGCTTTGGAGGCCGCCTCTTCGACTTCGGACAGGAACTTGGCTTGAGAGGTCGTCTGTTCGACCCCGGACAGGAATTTGGCTTAAGAGGTTGTCTGTTTTATGCTTTTTGTTTTATGGCAACCCATCAAAATCTGACAGAGATAACGAGTCGGCCCACAGCATTAAACCAGTGTCTAGTACAGAGAGGCAGTTGCAACTACCTCACCAAAACTGATCCTGGTGGCACGGCCACTAAGCAAGAAAGTAGTGACTTACCAGAAGCCACACCACTGTTGGGGGGACTGAAGCTGTGAGGGCTCACATTTGGCTGGTGAGAATATCCAAAATGCAGTGGATTAGAAAGCAGAGTCAAAGAGAGAAGTACTCCAAAACCTAAGAAATCCGCTTTTGGTTTATTTGAAGATTCAAATTAACACTATGTCAAAAGTAGATAACTCTGGAGCAGACACCAATAAGCAGGAAACAGAGGTAACAAAAACAGATGTAGTCCTGACCTTAATCCAATAGAAATGTTGTGGAAAGACCTGAAGCAAGCAGTTCATTGAGGAAACCCACCCACATCCTAGAGTTGATGCTGGTCTATACTGAGGAATGGGCTAAATTCCTCCAAGCCAATGTGCAGGATCAACAATAGTTACTGGAAACATTTTGTTGCAGTTATTGCTGCACAAAGGGGTCACACCAGATACTGAAAGGTTCACATAATTTTGCCACTCACAGATATGTAATATTGGATCATTTTCCTCAATAAATAAATGACCAATGATTATTTTTTCTCATTTGTTTAATTTGGTTCTCATTGTCTATTTTCTAGGACTTCTGATGAAAATCTGATGATGTTTTAGATCATATTTATGCAGAAATATAGAAAATTCTAAAGCGTTCACAAACTTTCAAGTACCACAGTATATATGAAGATTTAAAAAGGGAAAAGATAGCTGCCTCTTTTTACACCCAACAATCATACAAAGCATCCTGAAAGGTTCATGTAAGGTGGTTGAAGTGCTTGAATTTGTCTTTTTGAAATGTATGTACTGGAAAACCTTGAAAATGGCCCTTTTTTATCTAGTGGTGCTTAAAAAGTGCTTGAATTATAAAAAGTCCATAAATATCTATCTATCATAAAAATCACTATAAACTTTAAAGTGTTTCTTTTTGATAGATCCTTTCACTCAAAATATGACCCCTTGCTGCAGCCCCTCTACTTCCTCCCACTATTCACTCACTCATTTTGACAGAGACAGCTCCGGTCCACTTTTCAGACCCCTTTTATTGACTTTTTTTTCCCTCAAAAAATCACCTAGTGACAAATCTAGTGATTTTTTGGACAAACCTTAGCTACGTTCTGTAGAAGAGCGTGACCAGTACTGCTCCGCGAGCACAAGGTCCTGCTGTCCTGCTGCAAGTACATCTCTCTCTGCGCCTACTCTGTTCAGTGAGTGGCAGAGAGGAGCAGCACATTCATTCACTTCTAACTTTCTCTCTGAGTGTTCATTTTACGCGTAAATATAGCTGAAATCACAGCACACCTGTTGTCTTTAACTTTTGTGTATGGTGATTTTGTCAGATGATGTCATGGTTATAAAATCAGGATTTTAACAGTGCAGAGCAGCAGCTTAGAAGTGGCTTGAAAGTGACTTCTGGTTAACATTTATACCATGTTGCAGTCACTATTTCATGGAAATACTATCATACCAAGAGGAAACTTGAACAGATTGTGCACATAGCCTTAAAAATAATTGGACATGATCTCCCATTTGTGCAATCTTTGTACATCAAATCTAAAAAAAAAATTGCTTTTAAAATGACCCCTCCCACCCAGCATACTTCATATTTCTAACCATTCCATCTGGCAAAAGATACAGACATGAGATGAATAAAAAAAACCTGCTTCAGAAAAAGTTTCTATCCTTATGGGGTGGCTGCGGCTCAGGTGGTAGAGCAGGTTATTCACTAATCACAGGGTTGGCGGTTCAATGCTGAAGTGTCTTTGGGCAAGCCACTGAACCCCAAGTTTCTCCCTATGGCAGGCTAGCACCTTGCATGGTATCTCTTCTGCCATTGGTATGTGAGTGTGTGTGAATGGGTGAATGAGAAACATTCAGCTTTGTAGAACTTTGTAGGTTAAAAGGCTCTATATAAGTGCAGACCATGTACCATTTTCCCATTAAAGAGCTCAACTTATAATTGCTCTTCAGAGGCTTCTGCCAACACCTGGTTCTTTCCATTTGCACGTCTGTAATGTTTGCACACATGATACAATATCAATCTGTTACATTTGTAACCCCTAATTCTGACAGTAGGAATGTACTGTATAGCCATTACTGTTACAGTGAATTCTCAGTCTGGCTCTAATGAATTAACTTAACTTTAGTATCTTCTCAAAATCTTCTGTTCTAAAAGTACCTTCTCAGATGTTATGTGATATGACGGTGAGTTTATTTTTGTTCTATATGGAATCGTTTGGAAAGGTGCAAGTGTTTCCTAAAACATCCCCTGTCTTCACTCACACACATACACACTCAATCATTTCAATACACACACAGCCTGCTAGGAACCTTTTAGAGTGTATAAACACACAAAACTTACCTTTGTCTGCCAGTCAGTGTGTTGACTCCAGTGAAGGAGCAACTCCTCTGCATCATGCCACCTTCTGCTGGACAATCAAATTGCAGCTTTACAGACATCCCATGAACACCTGCAATGCAGACACACACATATACTGTACAAACACACAGGACAAATCACTTTCATCACACTTTGTTTACATACAACTTTTGCATTTTATTCTTTTTACAACTGAAGTTTCTAATTGTCGATACTTCATGAAATTCTACCCGTAAAAACTGAGTACAATTACAGTAAATTTCTGTAACTGTGTGTAACACAATGCACTTTTGGACAATGTTCATTTGTTCATTACTAGAGAAGACTGTCATTTTACTATCAAAAAAAAAAACCTTCCTTTGTACTAATTCCAACAAAACCGCTTTCACTTTTTATAATTCTTGTGAATTTTGCATAAGACTGATTTGATGTTGATGACAAGATATGGTGTTACCTAGATGTTTATAATTTAGACCTTAGAGAATCCCTCAGTGTCATGATTTTTTGTTAATTGGTTCTTTTACAGGTTCTTTAACTTGCTAAAATAGTTCTACATAACCTTCTTTCATTCTCGGATTCTTTATTTTTTCATGTTTTTTTTTTTTTTTTTTTTTTTTTACAGAATCATAAAAAGAGTTTGTAACAATTTATCTGAAGGTTACCTATTCTGAGCCTTCATAACATATTCATAAGTTTTGATGGAGCCTAAGATATACTGGAGAAATTCTGTAAGGCATATGTCAAAACCTGTGAGATGACCAAAATATTTTTTTTATGAAGTACACTGTATTGCCAAAAGTCAGATATGTTCATAAGTCCCTGAAGTCCAAGTCCAAGTCAAATCTCAAGTCTTTGTTCTATTTTTAGCAATAGTTCTTTCACTTTACCATCCAATATGTGAGCTTTGGAAGGCTAAAAGGTGTGGCGCTCAAAAATAATGGTCACTCTGAACTCAATTTTAAGTCATTTTTATTGGAAATTCAGTTTGAAGCAATTTTACAGCATGACTAGTTTGATTACTCTCCCTTCAAAGTGCCCTTTGGAGTAGGGTGACCAGATGGAAATGGACCAAATGTGGGGCATGTAGTAAGTTTGTGTGGGACAATGAGGGACAAATTTCTGTCACCAAAAGGCCTACCATAAGAAACATGTACACTCAGCCCATTTATATTTATTTATATTTATGTCTTTTGTATCAAACAATACAACAAAGAGAAACATTACAGCATGACAAAATTAAGTGGGACAAAAAGGATTTATATGGCTTCAATACTTTTTTCACAGCCATTGGATGACAACTCAAAAGGCACTGTATTCTTTACCTTTTACTTTTGCTTTTCAGCGGTTTTATTTTATAGACACATGCGCATGCACACGCGTCTCTCTCTGTCTTTCGAGGCACCTGTCTCTCCCGTTTTTATTCTCGCCTCGGCTCACTGCAACACAGAACATTCAGTAGGCCTACTGTAATTCCCCGCAGGTGTATAATCCTTACCACTCACCTTCTCTGGCTCCACCCTCCATTCACAAATGGCGCTCCATTGCACTGGAGCGCACCCCTGCTTCCACACTTAGTCTGTTAAAACTTTTCATTTTCAATCAAAATGCGGGACATCATCTCAAGTTGCGGGATGCAGGACATACTGATAGGGTATGAATGAATGAGGAATGTGGTGTTTGATGCTGTCATTTGGGGTAGTAAAGAGAGAATGTAATCAGGAATGCCAAACCAAAATGACTCAAGTCTCAAGTCAGTTGTTCATGAGTCCAAGTCAAGTCGCAAATCTTTTTTTTTTTTTTTGCGACTTAACTCGCAGACTCGAGTTTCCATCTCTGCCAAAATTACATGGGCATCTGTCCAATCATACCCATATGTGCTTATTGAGCATCCCATTATAAATTTAGTCCCCCTTTGCTGTTATAATAACCTCTACTCTTCTGGGAAGGATTTACACTCGATTTTGTGTGTACACTCGATTTTCTTTATGAACCTAGCTTTGCGCACAGGGGCACTGTCCTGATGGAAGAAGTTTGGGGCCCTTAGTTCCAGTAAAAGTGAATTCTCATTGCTAGAACATACAAAGACATTCTTGACAATTTTGTGTTTCAAACTTTGTAGCAACAGTTTGGGGAAGCCTACTTTTGCCTACTTTATTATGGAGTCACTTGAATGTACTGTATCGTTAGATATGCAGATGTAATGAATCCAGAGCTTCATATTGAAAGATATGATACACTGTATGATTACATACTTAGTAACAAAGTAGAATTACACAAACATTTCACATCCCTGATAGGCATCACTCATATAACTTAAGATTTACAGCATTTACTTAAAAACTTAAATACTTAATACTTAAAAAAGTATGTTACACAGCAGGTATATCCAAAAATCAATCCTGATGCTTCAGAAGCTTCACTAAACATTACACAATCATAAACAAGCACTAAATCTAAGAGTAAATTTAAAAAGCTGAAGCTGTTATGTTTTAAAAGACATTAAGAGAGTTGTTAGGAGGGAGGAGAGAACACATCCATCTCATTCATATGTGCTTTCACACACAACTTTCTTTTGAGCAGTCATCTAAGATGGTTTTATAATAGCAAAATAATATTACAGCATGTTCCAGAACCAGATAGCAAGACTGACTTATGAAGTTCCCACGTGATAATGCTCTAAGCACATTGCTAAACAAATTCAAGGTACCAAAGATGAAGACAAACAACTTCTATAGCTTCCTAAATGTCATTTTATCTTTATTGGACGTTTTGCAGCACAATCAGCACATTTTTTTCCTGAACGTGTCCACAAACAGGTCAACACTTTCATGGTTCGTTTCTGAGATGGACAGAATCTGGTACAGAGGCAATAGGTGGGTCCCTGATAGGTACTTGACATTAGGATATTTTTAAGTTTCTAGTATTTTACTGAGATCATTCCATCATTAAAATTTAAAACTGGGTTGGCCCTCCTCTGTTTTTTGGGGGTTTTATTCACTAGACTAATATTTATGATATTTAGTATCTGTATATCTGCAATAGACTGTTGTCTCACACAGGGTGTATTTCTGGCAGGCACCAGTGTTTTTAAGACATGCTCCACCAAAACCCTGTTCAGTCAAATGAAGTGGGTTTTATTGTCCTTGCTCCTTAAAACAAAATGGAATTAAATGCCTTTTCTTCTGGACAGTGGTTCAACACACAATACAGTAGCATGTTACACAAGACTACTTAATGTGCAACTACTTGACAGTGTTAGACATGTGCAAGATATAAATAGACAGAACAATATATTTGCAGGACATGAAATACTCAGGATTTTATCGGGGGAAAAGTACAACAAATATCTTTAACTGTAGACTCTACACTATCATTAAATTTGTGTAGAAAACTTAAAAAAGTTTAACAGCAACATTAGTGGTAAGAAGTGTCCCATAGCAGCATAAAAGCCTTGTCTCCTAATAGATTCCATGAAATAATGCTCAGGATAAAGTGATTACTGGCTGTTACTGAAGAGGTTATTCTCTCTACTCTTGTTTGTTTTGTTTTTTTTGTTTGTTTGTTTTTGGTTATACCAAGTGAGCCAGTCAAACTGGAGAATCTAAGTTGTTGGTACCGAAAAGTTGCAGTTGACTTGTTTTTTACTGGCCAGGCACTCATGATGATGTTCCTCAGTGGTCAGCTGGTGAATCCTCTGGCCATCTGTGCCATTGTGCCGTCTCCCTCTTAACAAGATCCCCTTTAACAGAAATGGCATGGATCTCTTTGGGATTATTAAAATTAAAAATATTAAAATTTCT
Source organism: Ictalurus furcatus (assembly GCF_023375685.1). Lineage (NCBI taxonomy): Eukaryota > Metazoa > Chordata > Actinopteri > Siluriformes > Ictaluridae > Ictalurus > Ictalurus furcatus. Next base: position 11,834,740 of record NC_071265.1, on the reverse strand, counting down.
TTTAAAAATAAAAGAATTAACAGTGTCCACATATAAAAACATATTTACCAATTAATGTGTGAGGAAATATACAAAGGTCTAGATATGGAGTAACATATCCAAAGAAAGCATGACAAAATCTTCATTTAATCCCTTAGGATCTACAGTCCATATAATAAATCCATTTGGCTTCACATTGTAAAAGCCTTTTGTTCAAATCACCAGCTCTTCTTGGACAGGTCAACCTCTGAATACCACAAAATTTCATCTCACTCAGGTTATGGCCAGCATCTACAAAATGTCTGGACACAGGGGAATGAAAGAGGCTCTTTAAAGATGTTCTTTCCAATGTCATCTGCTCTGAGAACATTCCAATGTTTGTTTATGACCGACTTAATATGCACAGTATAAGTGGTGCAACACATATAAGATCTTTTGGATGTCTTAGATTGTGACCCCACTGGTGTAGACCTTACTTTTTCAATTGCTTTCCTTAGCCACTGTTCAGGATATCCTCTATGAAGGAATTTAATGTACATCTTGCCAATTTCCTACTCAAAATCATCATTATTTGTCCATATTCTTTTGATCTGGAGCAATTGGCTATAGGGGAGACCTTTCCTTAGAGGAATATGATGCAAATCTTTGGCATGAAGAATGCTGTTACGATTGTCATTAACACAAACGTAAGTATCCAAAAAGCTGATCTTGTCCGAGCTTATTTCCATATTAAACTTAATCACTGGGACAAGGTCATTTAAGTAGCTTAAAAGTCATCCAAAACACTGTCCTGTCCAATCCAAATCAAAGAAATGTCATCTATGTATCATTTATAGAAAGAGGTAAGGTAAGAAGAAAAAGGATTGTTGTTGAAGATTTCCTGTTCCAAAAATGACATAAAACAACATGCATAGTCAGGAGCAAATGACACTCCCATTGCTGTACCCTCCTTCTGTATATAGAAATCCTTGTTGTACATGAAATAATTCTTGGTTCCTACAATCATCAGAATGGGTAAAAAATGTGATCTGGACAGTGTTGGTATACGGCTTCTGCTTTGCATAGTAAAGCCTTAACTTGTATCTTTGGATGCAGCAGAGAATGGTGTTGACTGACAAAGGTTTACTAAAGTATTCCCGAGCCCATGTCAGGATATCCATTACATACTCCTGATGGTTTTTAAGACAGTGACGTCTGAGGGATCGGAGATCACATGCATTCAGAAGTGGTTTTCACCAAGCTCCAAGATTTGACCAGATTCCTTGAATCTTTTAATTATATTGTGCACTGTAGTAGGTGAAATTCCCAAAATCCTACCGATTTGAGTTTGGGGAACGTTGTTCACAAAGTGTTGGATTATTTGCTGACTCATCTGTTGGCAGATTGGCAAGCCTTGACCCATTCTTGCACTAGGCCTTTTTTGGAGGCTCCTTATATATTATGATTAAACGATTATCACACCTGTTTCACCTTCACCTTCTTATTGCAACTTGTCATATCACGATTAGTCCTAAATTGCCCCAATCCCAGCTTTTTTTGGAATGTGTTACATGCATCAAAAAACTATGTACTTGCTTTATACATTTTTTTTGTTTAAATACAAGTCAAAGTACATTTACTGATACATTTTACTGTATCACTCCTCTTTGTTTTTATTAGCATTTTTCATACTGTCCCAACTTTGTCAGAATTGGGGTTGTAATAGGAGTCTAGTACATTGCCAATATATTGCTGCATGAATAGTCGTGGTTGTAATTATAGCATGAATCACTGCAAATTTGGTTTACTTTCATAATATGGCTTCCACCCTCATTGTTTGACAGATTCTAAAATATCACTTGATCCAGCACATTCTATTATTTTGCGTTTTTTTTAAATCTCATTTTATATCATATGCTCTGACAGTTAACTGTGCATACAGTTGAATGTAGCTGGGACATTCTAAATCGAGGTCATGAAACTGTAAGGTGTAGGTGGTATGTAGACTATTTTATCATACTTAAATTTGCAAATTAATAAAATAATGCTATTTTGTTGTTGTTGTTGTTGTTAATTTGATGCATTCTTCTGTAAAGAAAATGTGCCCATGGTTTGAAGGATGACCAAGCACTCATCTACTACACTTCTGGTTACATTTACATTTATTCATTTAGTAGACTCTTTTATCCAAAGCAACTTACAAATGAAGAAATACAAGCAAATGTGGTTCACTTTAAGAAAGTGTTGTTCATAATTTTATCCATAAGAAATTTGGTCCTTGAGACAAGCAATATGTGTGATTTAGATACTGTCTGCTCTGATGTCCTCCATGTGAAAAAAACAACCTTTTTGTGGAGAATTAATGTATGAAAACATGAATTGATTACAGTGATGTTTTCTTTGGTTTCATTTAATAAAGGATATATTATTAATCCATCCATTAAGTTAACTGACCCATTAGAATGCCTAGAATACACAGAGTAACATCACCATCAACCAGAGATTGAAAGGTAACCACATGTCAACAGCTATGGTGGTGCAAAAGTAGCAACTGTTCTAGATTTATAAAAATAAAGATGGTCTCATATTTTCTCTTATATGGTCTATATCTCTTATGTGGTCTCATACTTTTTGTTTCTCTTTGTGACCAATGAAAAGATTTAGATTCAAAGTGATTATGAGCTCTGAGCATATTATGTTAACCCCTTAAAGGTGTGGATACAGTGAAGTGTAGGGAAACCCAACTTTGACCCATGTTAGTGCATACATGGGTCAAATAACAATGTAAATACTTGACTAGGCATGAAAAAGTTCAGACTGTCTACAAATCTTTCTGCAACAAGATGTGTGCCAATTATGAGCCTACTTACTCCAAATAACATTCCCCAAATGATGCCAATATATGTTTCTTTTTATTCAATTGGGAGCATAGTGAGTGTAATTTAGACAGGGAAGACTTAAAAACTTCTGTTTCTACACAGCAGTATTCTGGATTCTTCTAATTTCTTCTAATCTAAGATGGGTAGAACAGTATGCAGAAACATGAGGTGAGCAGGCTTTCTCCATTAGGGCAGTGAATGAGTGCAAACTTAATAAATGTGAAAATTCTCGGATTATGTGAAATTTATAAAGACTGGTTTAGAGCATGACCAAAAGTGCCATTAGTTGTCATAACTCATCTGGACAGTGTAAACTATTGTAGACATCAACAGTTTCTTTCAGTGATTCTATTCTGGTAAAATGCAAGCAAGAAAAAAAAAATGGAATGTTCCACACCTGCACTTGCATTTAAAAAGCTCTTCCTGTACTCCCTCTCCCAAAATTTAGTACTTTATGACTTTCCATGTGTATGTGCCAAATGGAGTGTATCAATGATCTTACAGCCAAGATTAATAATTTAAGGTGTTAGATTCAATGAATACCACTGCATTCTAACTTTCAGGCATGAAGGAAAAATTAATGCAAAAAAGACATAATTTGTGCTTATTTGGCAAAACTTAGGAGCATTGGGGCATGGACAAAAAAAATTTAACTCTTACAACATACTAATACAAGAAGTAGTAAAAGACATGGACTTAAATGCACATTTATGTTTCTTTGCACTGGCTATTCAGACATTAACTAGTCACTCTCTAAGGACTGGGAACAAGTTTTTGATACTTGGAATAGAAATAGAGAAAGTTTTAAAAAACTAAATAATAAAAATAAAAATGTTACTAAAAACAGAATGCATTACTAATAATAGCAATATTTTTGTCTTACCAGACTCAAAGTCTCCTATTCCAGACCAAGGTTACCTCTGAAAACTTGCCCATGCTCATCTCTGCAGCAGCATGTGTCTCTGTGTGCATGAGCAGATATCTGTTTGTTCCTGATAGCATGACTCTGGCTCAGCTGTGAGGCTTTGAGAAGCAGAAACAACACCCGATTCCAAGAACTGTTTTTTACAGCACAAAGAGAAAAGAGGCAGGCCACATCAAATGCTTCTCACAGCCCAGACCCTCGCTCCCCTCATTCCTATCTCCTCTCGTGTCTTGCTTTATCTGCTCTCTCCTCCCAAACCACACTTTTAATTTTTTTTTTTTTTTTTTTTTTTACCCCATAGTCATGTCTATACTTTGTCATTAAACATAAAAGTTTAAAATCTCTCTTGGCTGTCTTGACAATTTTAAACTTTAAATTCCCAAAAGATACTCTTGGCCAACATCTGTAGTGTATTAATTCTGCATTAAAACAAAACTGTTAATTCTATTATTTTATCTTTGGCTTGATTCCTTTTAGTTGGATGGCTTGAAGCCTATGTACTAATTCAATATAATATAATATTACAATACAATATAATATATAGTACAATATAATAGTCCTGTTCTATACATATGCATGTGAAAACTCCCCAGTGTCTGGTGTGTGGTAACATTTGTGGTGGAGAGATATAACACAGTTATATAAGATGGTTGCATCCTAAGACTAAGATTAATTTCTCCATATTTTCATCACATTATGACTGTTGACTAATTTAAATTTATTATATAGTTGCTTCGGTAATACTTGATAATATAGACTATTTATATTTAATTATATGTATTTGATATATGTGAATATAACAATTCCATGATTTGCATAAATACCCACATCAATGCATAAACCTAAATGCTATTACATCATAGCATTACATCTGGTAAGAAAATTTCCATGAATAATGAATTCCTCATTTTCACAAGGCTCTGCTCTATAAATATCCATGTAACAATGCTGAAATACAGTTGTCATGATTGGGAATAAGAAATAAATTGACCCTGCTGCAATGACAACAGAATATGGCTCTCTCATGGTCCTAAGGTGTCTCAATTATCAAATTCATCAAATGCAACTTTCTATTTTACTAGCAGTTAATTATGTAATGGGGCGGGGGGGGGGGGGGTCTATACCTTAAGAAGAGAAAATGTTTAAATGTTCTTGAGGGGAAAAAAAAACCAAAAAAGCAAAAAAGCAAAGCTAGAAATGAGAAATATAAAAACAGACTGGTTAATCTTTTATTTGATATATAGTCATCTCATAATAAGAACTGTTCGATAAATTTGCTAAGATATAATTTTTTAAAACAAATTAAGAATAAAAAAAACTTAAATGAGGCAAAATTATCTGCCAATGGGATGATATAATTCTACTTGATAACACATCTTGAACCAAGAAAAAAAAAACTCTTGTGACCAAAACCCATCTTTAAATAGAAAAAAAAAAAAACCCTAATAATTTTAGTGCAGTTGCTCTCAGACACAATCAAAACAGACTTTCAATTCACTTTCCTCTATTCCTCTTTGTCTCAGAAAAATATAAATACAATTCACGTATGTTTAACCTCAAGGATGTGCAGCATTGCTTCACTTGCATGTCCCATCTTTTTTTGGCTACAGGTAATGAGAACATCTCTGGAAGAGCCTTCATCATTGCTGTGGAGGGCTTCACAATTTAGGAGAAACACAGTCTTATTATGATACTGTGGTTCTGATGTACTGTGATTATTGAGGATGCTTTTTAAGGTCCGAAAAAGAAGACGTCCAGAAAAATGAGGACATATGGTCACCCTAACAAAAGCATTTCAGAGAGCAATTTGTGTTAATTTCTGCCAAATTAACTTTGCGCAAAATTTATTTTGCACATGCACCAGGAGGTTGCTCATGTGAGCCACGATTGGCAAGAGACAACCAAAACTATAATCAAGCATCTGTCTATATTGTGTTATGTCAAAATATTAATTTCTTTTGTTTTAAATGAAAAAAAAAAAATCCTGATAGTATTCATTTTTTTTTTTTTTTACAAAATGTACCTGCAATCTGATTACTTTGTTTTTGATGTAACTGTAACACATTACAGTTACCAGGATTTTCTTGTATCCTGATTACATAACGCTGTTACATGTATTCCGTTACTCCCCAAGCCTGGTTAGCAATCATATTGAATTATCATTACGTCTTCCTAGCTTCCTGCAAAGGAGCTGTATATGGTCCATCTGCAAATTAAAAAAAGTGACATGGAGATGGACCTTCTACAACTTCAAATGGTGGGAAAAAAGCTGAACATAAAAAGGCCAGGCTTGAAATTGAATGGCTGGAGCACTGGTTAAAGGTGGACAAAGTATTTGCATAGTGATGATTATTATTCTGTCAATTATTTTTGAATGGTAAATCAATAAATTCAAATGACTTTTTTCAATTACAGGAAATAAAGAAACAATGAACCACACTTGACTGTTCACTGGTCAATGTCACATGCCCTTTCTGGTCTGACCCTGAGCCCACACAGGCACTGAAGCCTGGCCTTCAGGATTCCGACTGTCATCTGCACCTTGGACCGTCTTCTACTGTGGGCCTGGTTAAATCATGCCTGTGGTCCAGACTTGGGTTCAGGGTAGGGTGTCATCATATAGAGCAGACAGGGGTACCCTCTGTCCCCCAGCAAGTAACCACTGAAGTTTCTTGTCATGACTGGGGCAGTGTGTATATATATATATATATATATATATATATATATATATATATATATATATATATATATATACATATATATATGTATATATATATATATGTATGTATATATATATGTATGTATATATATATATATATATATATATATATATATATATATATATATATATATATATACTTGGTTAAAACTATCTAGGATTTAAAAAAAATTATTGTGTAAGGAAAAATATATCCTGTTCAAATTTATGGCACAATGATGACTCCCGAAATATTCTGGCATCATGTACAGTAATAACTCTGGCTACAGATGACCTGTCATATTTTCTTCTAAAGTGTAAAAATGTTTACTTCCATGCCCTACTTAAATTGTGTTACATAGACGCTCATTTTATAACATTTTATTTTTTAGCTAATTTATACATCATTGAAAAGTGAATTTCTTAAAATTCAATTCTTAAATAAGTTTGGTCATCCATCCATTTTGGTGTGATTGCCATTGAATTTGTTCTTGCGTTATTTGAGAACTGTTTGGTTTATAAAAAAAGCTTTTGATAACTTTTTGCCAGCATTGTCTGAAGATAATCTGATACAATTTTCTTTTTTTTTCCATATCTCGTGAACACTAGGTGGCGCTATCGCAAAACTGTGCAGGTATCATCAAGTCATGATGTTTGACATCCACTAAGTTTGGTCTAAAAGTGCCAAAGCTTTACGGAGATATAGGATCACATCCATTTTGCCATGCTTGCCATCCAATTCGTTTATGCCTTATTCGAAAATAAGTGGTCTATCAAATATCTTTTTTTGATATCTTTTTGGCAGCATGGTATGAAAATTATCTCTTTCAAATTTGGTGAAGATCTGATGAACCATCTTGGATGAGTTTGAAAAAGTACATTTTTTCCTAGAATGGACATTTTTCCTATCTGGTTTAGCCCTTACGGTTCAAAATTTATTAACATCAACATAATAAAAATTGGTGGCACTAGAGGGCTTGAGATAACAACTCCAAATTTGCTCAGGTAACACGTTAGTCTGTCCCCTATCTGTGTGCCAAATTTCATAACTTTCCTATGTATGATTTTATGGGCTGCCATAGATCTCAAGAGCGGAAGAATAATAATAAGGTAAAGAACACTAATTACACACCTGCGGTGCTTGGCCTATATATATATGACCACGGCCAATGACCATGCTAAAATCTTGCTTGCTTAGCTCCTTATTTTGCCTCTGTCATGCTTGGCCCTATAATTATATTTATTATTATTCTTTTTCTCCCCTAAAAGTGTCTGGGCATCAGAGATCGTAAGACACCATACTTGGTGGGATGCTCAGAACTTCCACCCACTACTCAGATGCATTGACACATCTGTTGGACACTAGATAGCGCTACAAAACCCTACAAAACCTCTATAATTTCCATCCATCCATCCATCTTCTACTGTTTACTCCTTCTTCAGGGTCGCAGGGGGGAACCTGGAGCCAATCCCAGGGAGCATGGGGCACTAGGCGGGGTACACCCTGGACAGGGTTCTCTATAATTTCATTTCCATTAATTGGTCAGGCAATGCCCATTTTTACAAATTGAGCTATATCTGATGAAAAAAATGTCCAAACTTAACAAAACTTGATAGACATAGACATAGACAACAGGATATTCAGAGGACATTCAACAAGTTGTGTCAAATTCAGCCAATGGGAGGTGCTAAAACTGAAAACCACTATAACTATATGAATGTTTGCTAATAACTCTGCATCTATGCATGATAGCATACAATTCTAGCTTCATATGAATCCTTGGATCATGCACTACAAAATGTATATCTCAGTTTTATTTTAATATATAAAATGTATCTGCAATTTTAATTTTCTGAAAAAAACTACTTTTTTTAACTCATCCTAGGCCGTTTGTCTGATTCACACAAAATTAGGTATGCACCATATTGAGATACTCCAGACAAAAACTTCAAAAGAATCCTTGTGGATATATAGAGCCATAAATTTGTGGTTGTCGCATATACTGTAGGTGTGGCAAATTGTAACTACTTGGCTAATATCTTGTGAAAGCAATGTCCAAACTTCATGAAACTTGGTACACATGGACAACACGGCAGAAAAAAATACCACAATTTCATGAATTTCTGATGCTGGGGGGGCTAACAGCAAATTCTATACTATACTATCAACCATTTATCTCAAGTGAGTGACACATGTGGGCTGTAATGCTAATCTTGGCCACAAGATGGAGGTGCATGATAATAAATCTTTTTCAGTCTCATCTTTTTACATCAATTTGAATGGCTGAATAATTCGAGATGTAATTTAAAAAAATATATGCATAAAAATGTGATTAAATGCATAGAACGCTTCAATATATAGAGTATAGTACTCTAACAATATCGCCTAAGTTTTATAAAATTAGTTTGCAAATAAATTTGTGAAATGCTCAAAGATGATTAAATGTTATCTTCATATTTATGTCTTAATTTTGAAAACACATCTGTCAAATTAGCAGACATGATTAAATATATTGCTGTCCATTTAAAATGAAAAGACAGTATTACATTTTATGTTTAGTTTATGGTTACGTTTACAACTTACGTTTACGTTTAAGATTCGATTGCAGTATTTTTCCGCCATTTTGAATTTCCTGAAAAACCTACTGAAAAACATGTCCTAGACCTTTCATTGGATCTTCACCAAATTTGACAAACATCATCTTCAGACCATGCTGAGGAACAGGAAGTCAGCTGTTTTGATTTTTCTCTTAAATTTCTGCTTATATTTTGCCATTTCCAGGCCTCGAACTTTAACAAACTCCGCCTAGAGATTTCATCGGATAGAAATCATATTCACAAATCAAATTCTAAACATGCTAGCAACATGATAGACATCTTAAAACATGCTAGCAACACTTAGCTATGTGCTAAACCATACTATTACTGCTACTAAACAGGAAGTTGTTATAACTCAAGCATGCAATGCCTAATTGTCCCAAAACATCACAGGTTTTATATGAAACCTGGCCTGAAGACATCTACATGCCAATATTCAGTTATAGTCATAGCACCACCTGCTGGCAACAGGAAGTGACATGTTTTACACTGTGATGCACTCCTATCAACATATTAAACTATGACAGCAGGTGGTAAATATGCTAGCAACATGCTAGAAACATGTTACAGATGTGACCATTAAAAATGTGCGTCGAAGGAAACGGAATCCTACGATTTCATGCGGTATCACGTGCGTGTTGTGGGCACATTAAATACAGGACTAGTAGGGGGCAGTCATGTTTCATTTGAATAAACACAGCTTCCTAGTAGATGCAGTAATTCTGCCTGGACATGTACTGTATACACATACATTCTTTTACCAACCAAACTGTGCTGGTTCTTGTACTTAAACCTATGATCTGCTTGTGCTTGGCCCATGGATCTGTGAACCTCTCTCAAAACCATTTTGCAACAAGTAGCAAAGCACATTGAACATTGTTGAGCCTGAAAAATTGGAGTGTGTGGTCAGTTAGGTTTAAGAAAAAAATATTACGTATGGTTTACATAAAAATATTACGTTTCTCATCAACCCGTTTGATAAACCTAATTTAAACAAGTTTCTAATTACAAGACTGTGTGTATTTGAATAGTGCAGTGGTAACATGCATTTTTAGTATGCCAGCGGCTAGATTTGAGTCTCAGCTAACTTGAATGATTTTAATGAAGCGTTTCATTTATTTTTTTTTTACTGTAGAAAGTTCCTCAAGGTAACATTTAATGTATTCCATCTTCTCCTTTATAGCCAATGGAAACTTTTGTTCTTTTCTTAGATTAAAAGTTATTTAAGAACTGTTTTAAAGCCATGGACTGCAATTTCCAAAATACTCAATCATTCTAATCATGCACACCTCTATCCAATCTCACACACAATCACACCACAGTTTAAAACGACTTTCTTGGCATTCACTCTTTGCGAAGTATTAGTGTTTTCATCGTACCAAGCGTTTATACCGTATTCCTCGGTTTGTTTCATGTTCCTTGATCTTGTTCTTGTTTCTCACACCGAGAATAAAAGAATCGAGACGATTCTTGCCTTGCCTAGTTTATGCCTGTTTGAAGATCTCCTGACCCATTGCCTGTTTTTTGACCATGTTATTGTCTCATGATTTGGATTTATCTGCCTGCCTCTCTTTATTAAAAGCTCTATTCTGCATTTGCATCCGTCCTAACCTTCATTACATGTGTTACGTGACAGAATACTTCGCCTACAACAAGGAAACAGCAGGAAAGAGGAGGAGACGTCATGCTAGAGAAACCAAGCAAACTGTCCCAGCTGTGGATTCGATCCAGTTTCCTCAGTGGACTGTCATAGATCTCCCAGGTCCGTATGATGGGTTATCAAGCTACCCTGAATATTTTCTTGCTGACTGCCAGATCTATTTTGCAAGGCTAGCAGACCCCACGCCCGGTGAGAGGCAATGGCTAAGGTTCGCGTTGTCCCAGTTTTTTGGCCCAGCCCACCAGTGGGCGCAGCGTCTAGTGACCATGGGATCCAGGGGACTTGAAAATGTAACTCAGTTTGTGGGACTATTCATGATGCTGTTCGGCAGTTCAGAATCCAGGGCCGTTCTGGAGGATCTTTTGGGGGAGGCCTTCCTCACAGATAAACCTGACCTGCCGTTCACCACCTATTATGAGCATGCAAACTGCGTGACCTCCTCCCCAAAGCTCCTGCTCCTCTGCAGAGCCCCAGCTGGAGGTCACCAAAGCTCCTGCCTAAGACCCACTATGTGGTCTCAGCAGCCGAGCTCTAGCCGGAGGTCAACGTGGCGACCTCCTCCCCAGAGCTCCAACCTGAGACCCACAAGGTGGTCTCACCTGCCGAGCTCCAGTCTGAGGTCAACGTGGCGACCTCCTCCCCAGAGCTCCAACCTGAGACCCACGAGGTGGTTTCACCTGCCAAGCTCCAGTATGAGGTCAATGTGGTGACCTCATCTTCAGAGCCCCAGTCAGAGGTTAACATAGCGACCTCCTCCCCAGAGCTCCAACCTGAGGCCCAAGAAGTAGTCTCAGCTCCAGAGTCCAAGTTGGAGGTCAACATGGCGACCTCCTCCCCAGAGCTTCAGCAGGAGACCCACGAGGCAGTCTCATTCCCAGAGATCCAGCATGAGAGTCACTGGGCGGTCTCATCCCCAGAGCTCCAACCTGAGACCCATGAGGTGGTCTCACCAGCAGAGCTTCAACATGAGTCCCACGAGGCGGTCTCATCCCGAGAGCTCCAGCAGGAGACCCATGAGGCAGTGTCATCCCCAGAGTTCCAGCCTGAGACCTATCTCCAGAGCTCCAGCATAAAGTCAAGTTCCTGCTAGAGGTTAACAAGGTGACCTCCCAAGCCATGTTCCTGTCTGAGGTCGAAAAGATGACCTCTCCAGCCAAGTACATGTCCAAGGTCGATAAGGCGACCTCCCAAATCACTCTCCCATCCGAGTTTGACAAGGCGACCTCCCAATCCACGGCCCCATCCGAGGTCACCGAGGCGACCTCCCACGCCACGTTCACGTCCAAGGTGAACGAGGTGACCTCTCAAGCCAAGTCCCTGTCCGAAGTCGAAGAGATGACCTCTCAGGTCAAGTTTCTGTCTGAGGTCGAAGAGACAACCTCTCAAGCCAAGTTCCTGTCTGAGGTCGGAGAGACGACCTCCCAAGACTCGTTCCTGTCTGAAGTCAACGAGGCGACCTCCCATGCCAAGTTGCTGCCTGAGGTCGACGAGGTGACTTCCCACACCAACTTCCAGCTAAGGGTCGACGATGTGACCTTCCACGCCAAGTTCCAGTCTGAGATCGACATCACGACCAACCAAGTTATGCTCATGCCAGAGTCTGTTGACATGACCACCCAAGTTCTCCTCATGCCTGAAACCGACATCATGACCAACCAGGTTCTGCTCATGCCTGAAGTTGATGTCATGACCAACCAAGTTATGCTCACGCCAGAGTCGGTTGACAGGACCAACCAAGTTATGCTCACACTAGAGCCTCGTTTACCCGTTTCAGGATCCGGAAAGGCCTGGCATACTTAGGTCCTAGTTTGCTGCCTGAGAGAGATGCCTTGAGGTTCCTTGTTGAAAGCCACACCCTGTCCCCGGGCTGATAATCGGGGTGAGTCCCGCGGCGCCTGTCCGCCTTTCATTTGGCGGAGCGGGAGGCCCATACCAGCTGTTGATGGGCGCGTTCCCAGACCTGCTCGCTGCGGTGAAGTAGCGGAACACATGCTGGAACAACAGGTCGGCCGTGGCGAAGGCAGAGGGAAGGGCCGGAAGTGGAATCAGGCGCAGGGACTTGCGCCACGTCCATGACCACTAGTATAGCCGTGTTGCCTTGTGATTCCGGCAGGTCCGTTAGGAAGTCCAGGGCCAGATGGAACCATGGACGAGCGGGTATGGGAAGTGGTACCAATTTCCCAACGGGTAAGGCACGGGACGTCTTTGAGCAGGCACAGGTGGAGCAGGAGGACCCGATACGCTGTACCTCCATGGGCATGTGGGGCCACCAATATTTTTCGGCTAGCAGTTTGTAAGTGCGTTGGGCCCCCGGGTGTCCTGTCACTCGCGTCGTGTGAGCCCAGGTGACAAGCTCCACGCAGTAACATTCTGGCACGAATTGTTCCCTGGGGGACAGGCTGCTGGGATTCGTGACCTGGGGAGGCGAGCTAGGGTTTGGTCCAGGGCCCACTCGATGGCGCCCACAATGCAGGAGGGGGGTATGATGTACTTTTCCTGATCTGCCAGGCCCTCGGGAGAGTTGATGCGGGACAGAGCATCAGCCTTCGTGTTCTTAGTCCCTGGCCTGTATGACAAGGTGAATTGGAACCGGGAGAAGAACAAAGACCAGCGTGCTTGGCGGGGTGTGAGCTGCTTAGCCGTCCTCAGGTACTCGAAGTTCTTGTGATCAGTGTAGATCATGAATGGGTGCTCGGTGCCCTCCAACCAGTGTCTCCACTCCTCAAGGGCCAATTTGACGGCCAGGAGCTCCCGGTTCCCCACATCATAATTACGCTCTGCCGGAGACAGTTTTCACGAGAAGAAGGCCACGGGGTGCAGCTTGGGTCTGTCCCCGAGACAGGATGGCCCCCACTCCCATCTCAGACGCGTCGACCTCCACGACGAACGGTCTGGAGGGGTCCGGGTGTCGGACGATGGGGGCAGTGGTAAACGCCCGCTTAAGCCTCTCCAGGGCCCTCTGGGTGTGAGAGGTCCATGCGAGGCGCAGAGGTTTCCCCTTTAAGAGGGACGTCAGGGGTTGTGCGATCTTACTAAAATCGCGGATCAACTGCCAATAAAAGTTTGCAAAGCCCAGGAAGCGTTGCAGCTCCTTGACGGTTCAGGGCGTGGGCTACTCCACCACCACCCTCACCTTGCTTTGGTCCATGGCGACCCCCTCCGGACTGATTACATACCCCAAAAACGTGATGGTGCATTGGCGAAATTCGCACTTCTCGGCCTTCACGTACAGCTGGTGTTCCATCAAGTGGAACAGCACCTCTCGGACCTGCTTGATGTGTTCCTTCAGGGACGTTGAGTAGATCAGAATGTCGTCAATGTACATGATGACGCAGTGCCCCAATAGATCCCTCAGGACGTCGTTGATCAGATTTTGGAACACTGAGGGAGCGTTAGCGAGTCCATACGGCATGACCAAATATTCATAGTGCCCGGAAGTGGTGCTAAAGGCCATTTTCCACTCATCGCCCTCCCTGATGTGGATCAGATTGTACGTGTAAGTCCAGCTTCGTGAAGAAGGACGTGGACCTCAGCTGTTCAAGGGCGGTGGGCACTAGTGGCAGGGGGTAACGGTACTTAACGGTTACCTGGTTGAGACCCCTATAGTAGATGCATGGTCGCAGACCCCCTCCCCTCTTCTCCACGAAGAAGAACCCAGTGGACGCGGGTGAGGTGGACGGCCGAATGTACCCCTGTTGGAGTGCCTCTTGAATGTATGCGTTCATGGCCCGCTGTTCTGCTTGGGAGAGCGGGTACACTCGACCCCGTGGCGGGCTGGCTCCGGGGAGGAGGTCTATGGCACAATCATAGGCCCTGTACGGAGGTAGGCCACTTGCTCGTTCCTTACTGAGGTCATGATACTCTGATGGCATGGTGACAGGGACAGGGAACCGGGGGCTCTCCACTGTGGTTGCGGCTACTGGAGCCGTGGGGCCCATCAGACAGTGACATAGGCAGTAAGGGGACCATCTGGTTACCTGTTTGGCTGCCCATGATATCTGTGGGTCATGGCGCTCAAGCCACGGTAAGCCGAGAATGATGGGGTGACGAGTAGATACCGTGACATACAGGACGATGGTTTCATAATGGAGGGCACTGGCTTGCATGGTGATTGGGGCCGTACAACGTGAGATGACCCTGCCTCCTACTGGGGACCCGTCGATGGAGTGCACCTCTCATGGCTGGAGCAGGGCTTGGATGGGGAGACCGAGGGTTTGCGCCGTCTGCTCATCTATGACGTTCTCAGCTGCCCCCGAGTCGATGAGCGCTGAAAGCACAAAGGATTTCTCTGAACATTCGAGCAGCACGGGTAATACAAAAGAACCTGCTTTGAGTAATTGGAATGCACTCACCCAGGGACGACGGGGTTCATTGGTCGTGCCCTCCTTGGTCAATCGTGGCCTTCTCTGCGGGCACTGGCGAATGACGTGGGTGGTCTCCCCACAGTAGAAGCACTGTTCCTCTCTGCATCGTCTCTCCCTCTCCTCCTTGTGGATCTGGGCCCGGCCGAGCTGCATGGGTTCCGCTGGAGGTAGCGGCTTAGTGGGTACGGGATTCAATGGCATGTGGCAGTTAGTGCGGCGAAGGCGGTCCAGCCATACCGCCAGGTCGATGAGCTCGTCGAGGGTCAGCTGTTCACCCTGGCACACTAACTCTCGAACCAGCTCGGGGTGGAGGCCCTGACGGAAAGCAGTCTTTAGTGCCGGCTCATTCCACCCACTCCTTGCAGCAATGGTACGGAACTCCAGGGCGTAATCCACCACATCGCGGGGGCCCTGCGCAATCGTAAGGAGCTCCTGACCGGTCTCCCAGCCATCTGGGGAATGATCGAATGCGCATTGGAAGTGGGCGAAGAGCTCCGTTAGCGAGGCTCTGACCATGCCTCCTCGCGCCCACTCTGCCGTGGCCCACTCCAGGGTGCATCTGGTGAGTAGTTCTATGAAGTGTGCCAACTGAAGTATGAAACCCCTGCATCGTCTGGGCTCGCCGGCATAGCGCTCTGGTGTCGGCAGGGGCGGGTGGTGAGGTGCTGGTGTGAGTGCCGCGCACGCAGCTTGAGCAGACGCACGGGGAGACGCAGGAGGAAAGACAGCAGCAGCGGGAGGGGTCACGGTTTGCCCCTCGGCGATGCGGAGACGCTCCAGTTGTTCGGTGAGGCATGCTATCTGCTCGCGCTGCACGCTCATCACATGACTTTGTTCTGACCAGCGCGTGCCCAATCTGGGTCGCCCGCTGCCTCCATGATAGGCGAAGTAAACTGTTACGTTATCAGGTGGGAGGCAAGCGCGGGCCGAGCAGTGACAGAAAGGCGAGGGAAGCGTGAAGCGCAATGCGCACAGTCCGAAGCAATAGAAATAATCCAAGACAAGATCCAGGAATCGTAAGTCATAAACGAGGCTAAAGTCCTTAAACCATGAAAGTCCGAAGTGTAGTAGGAAGCTTGGTAACTTACTAGCGTTTGGGGAAAACTGAGCGTTACTTTGCACCGCGCTGTCGTTAACAAGGTCTTAAATAACCTTGGGTGGAGCACAGGTGTTGGCACTCAGTACTCCGGCGAACTTGTCCACGCCGGCTCGGTGGCCGCGAGTTCGCCGTGGTGTAACAATAACAACACCTAACAATAACCTAATAGTTAAACTCTGGTAACTCAACAAGGCACAATATTTAATTGAATTACTTATAAAATAGCCTAAATAAATATGAAACAAATTAAATATAAAACAAATCAAATAAAAAGTAAAATAAATAGAAATAAAATCTCAGAAATATCAGGTGTTTATGTAGCTAATTAATATATAGCAAAAATAAAATAAACAATACTATAAAACATTAAACGTAGGCTACTTAATGAATGAATGAAATTATGAATCACTTGGCCTAACCTACTCCAGATTGCTATGGAGGAAGAGAATGTTACTGTTCGACTACAGTCCCAGGCTTGTGCGTCTCTCTTCCAACATTCCAACAACAGACTAAATGCCCTCTCTGATGGCGTACTAGATGCAGGGATAATCAAAATGAAACGCGCAGGAAACCGCTCTTTGTTGAACTTCCACCATTCAAGCACACTGTCTGGATCTGGGTTGTCCGAGAGTCAGGTGCTGAGATATTTGGCTATTTCAGCATTGACAGGCTTTGGCACTGAAACAACGGATGCACTCTGGAGAATGGAGCGAGTATGTCGCCTCAACCCAGAGGTGTCAGATTTGTACCCTTTGTAAACAAATACTTTTGCATATTTATCACAACTTACAAAGTTAAATTCTTTTCCCTTTCTTTCAGTAACAACTGAAAATTCTTCTAAATGTCGGACTTGCATTTCTTTGTTCTTGTGAAGAAAATAGCCGCTTTAATTTTCTTCTCAACTTCATTTGTTGACTCCATTCTTGTTACACACCAAATCCCGGGACCCGTGCTATATTTTTTGACCGCCCACTCCCACCCGCAGCAAAGGTAAAACCGCTCGCTCCTGCAAGATTTGCAGTGGGTCTCGCAGGACCCGCGGGATCCCAATCACAATGCAGTCCTCTACTTTATTACTTACTTAGGTAATTATTAATATTATTACTTTTACTTTCTACCACATATTTATCCCCACTGAACAGTTGCTCTTCAAGGGTTCAGCTCTACCTGACCAGCCCACCTACATATGTATGGTGTGAAAAGGAAGGTGTGAAAACGTCTTGGCCAAAATAATAGCAGGAATTATCCACACCCAACCCCATGTACAGGTGCAAATGGCCCATAACCCTAGGCCCACACAAACCCAAAATGTGGAGGTTTACAAAAAGTTTACAAAAACAAGAGACTGACAGAAAATCCAGAGACTCTGTTTGCAGACCTCCATAAGGATGGCAGCAACAGCAACCTGATTTTTACATGCATAAACCCCAAACATGGGACAGGGCCATAGTTTCAAAGTTTCCCTCTGCTGAAAGAAAAGGCATCTGTGGGGGTTTCCAGCTAAAAAAAAAAAAAAAAAAAATTGGTTGATGTACACACCAGATTGGATGCACTTCCCTTTATAAAAGCTCTAGCTGGAGCATCACACAGGATCCCATTTATGGCAAATCCCTTGCTTAACCCTTACAGTTCACTGATTAGATCTTTCAAGTAGCCAGTTCGTGATGTTGGCTTTGATTTACCACAGAACAGAGCAATGACAACTTGTTTCTTAGTATAATCCTGCAGTAACCCTAGAATGGGCCAAAACTACAAAGACGAACTTTTAAACAGTGATAAGCCATCCATGTTCAGTTGAAGTTTGAATTCATACTCCTCTGGAACATAAGACCAGATTCTTTCCATGGTTTGGACAAAGCTTTAAGAATACCAAAATAATGATATGTGCCACCAGCAACATTTTGGATATTAGATGAAGTTGCTGTTTTTAGGAGAGTCCTGCCGTCTTTTGGTAGAAAAGGATTATGAAGTTTCAAAATACTTAAAAGTGCAGTCAAAGCCACTAACGATACACTATAATTGACAGCCCAGTTACACAAAAGACTCACTAAGGGAAGGACTATATTCCCCGCCTTCATCTTCCTTTTGTTCTTTTCACTCCCTGACTCAAACAATGAATCATCCTCACTGACATCAACCCAGCTCGGTTCCTCATCTCACACTGCAGCACCAAGATCATTTTCTCCTAAATGACTTCCAAATGAAGTGAGCATTACATTGACCTTTTTTACTTCTCTTTTTCTAACATGCCGTCTATCCATAATTTTATAATGACCTGTTTGTTGCTGGTTCCAGTGTTGACTGTTGCACATTTAAAATATGTATACCATGTTTATATGTTTCTGCAAAGCTGCTTTGAGACAATGTCTATTGTAAAAAGCGCTATACAAATAAAATTGAATTGAATTGAATACCGGTGGTTCATGTATAAACGCTCTGCCCCTGGCGCACCTTGGGTGATAGACAACATGACTTTTGTGGGATAAGTCAAGTGCCTATCCTGTAAATTTCCTGTCCTTTAAAGGAGTGACTAACCTTTAGTTTTGCTGTAGTGTTTACAGACAAGGTCTTGTCCTGAACTTGTACAGGAGCTTGTTTGCCTCCAGTCTGGTGCCCCATGATTGCAGTTGCAAAAGAGGTAAAACGAGACAAAACTGGTCAACATGACTTTTGTGAGAAAATTCATACACCTATTTCTGGACATTGCTTGATCTAAATGTTCTACATAGCGAATAAAAATCACAAACATGACACTTGTGAATAAAACTATTTTATATATTAAATTCAAAAATATATAATATAGTTGTCTAATCATGTATATACAGTATGTATATATATATATATATATATATATATATATATATGTGTGTGTGTGTGTGTGTGTGTGAATGTGAATTTTGGGGAAATTTCATCATCCGCAACGGGAATACTGGGGGTCCGATCAGTTTGGAAAAATACAGCCTGACCAGTCTCTGATCAACCTGAAGGACTGTGTTCAGTTTCTTGGAAGTAGCTTGATTATAAGCTGAAGAAGCTATAACAGTCAGACATTTTTAATGCAAGTCAATGAAAATTTTGGCCACTTTGAGCTTCCGTACCCGAAATTCTGATCACTTCGAAAAGATATAGTAACTTGAGTCAGAACTATCACGAGAACTGATACTTCTGTACCAAGTCAGTACCAACATTCTTAAAACGTGACAGTACTTGTTTTTCTGCAGTAGTGTGGGTACCGTTATTAATGAGATATTAATGAGATTACCAAGGTTGCAATTCTTTCTTTACCACTTTTCCACAAGTGGTAAAGAAGAAGAAAAATGTCAACAAGCACATGGGAAAAACTACAGAAGTTTAGCTCCGCCCCGACTCATTGAGAGGCAAAGAGAGGAAAGCTCGTTGAGAGGAAAGCTAGTACTGGTTGCCGGTGTGCAACCGATGCGATCGTTCATTTCAAACAAAGCGAGGAAACACCTGGAATTTGGCGAAGCACCTGAAAGAGAGGTCCTATATTATGTTTGTTTGAGACAGCTGGCATTGTAGCCATGAAACCAGCTAACGTTATGCTCCATGTAATGTTTGCGATAGCCATTTATTTATTAACAACACTAACGCATTGCAATTTTATAAACTACCTCCTAATGGGCCACCATGTATCGCCATTCAGCCCGTGTCCCGTTAGCTAAATGTAGCCTAATGTCACTAATAATTATTCAAATGTTAATGCTTTTAATAAATCTTTTTGGCCTGACACCATATTAGTGAATTTAAACTAATGCTTGCATTCAGAGTATAAGGTGTGTGTGTGTGTGCGTGCCACATGATGGGGAAGGCTTGGGGGGGCTTTAATTGCAAAAGGTTGAGAACCGCTGATCTAAGTGATTCATGGTGTATATGGGTTTATTTAGCTTGTGTATATATCCATACATAAAAGACTTAATATTTTGGGGTTATGTAAATTTTAATTTTAAATTGTGTTATGTGAAGTTAAGATTTTGTTTGCAGAATGAAACAGAATGCAGATGGAGACAGGTGTGTTGAGGAGGAGAGGCATAGCCCTAGCAGCGAGGATGAGCATGATGAGGTAAGCAAAGCAGAAATCACAAATCCAGCTGATTATAAAGAGATATTTCAGCCCTGCAGTGCTATCTGTGAGACAACTACATGAGCATGCATTTTACTTTATGCCGCACTTCTGTTGTTTACCAATTTAGCTTACTCTATATCTCAGCCAAACCCTGATAGTCTCTCTTCTTCTCTCTTGCACTGTCTGGTATTTTCTGCCCAGCACGAACACCTCCCAAAAGGAGTGAACCCTTCCCTGCACCACTTGTGGATGGTGAGTTTCTTTATACTTTATATTGAGGGCTGTTTGTGTGTATGTGTGTTTATGATGGCGCTCCCATTTTTCCTAACAGTTACAAAATATTCTGTATCTACTTTAGAAAGTTTCCAGGTGAAGCCCCACATAGCAGAAGAAATCATTACTACATTGCCTGACCAAGTATGTCCCTGAAGCATATCAACCCTAACCCCAACCCCAATCTTGCATGTAAACGTATTTTAAAGCTCAGTGATGTTATGTAACTTCATTTGCATCAGTCTGTACAGCTGAAGGCCCCCAGTGTCTCCTGCACAGTAATGCCCACAGCTCCAGCCCAGCCTAGGCATGTTGTCATGACATCCAAACTCGAACCCAAATTAGCTGTTATCCCTTCCACACTCATTGAGCCCCTCGGCCTTATTTCCGGGGACATTTTACAAGTGAGTGCCACTTGCTGTTTTTGGATAACATTTCAAAATCTTACACATTCAAGTTCTGTGTTTTGTAAGTTGGTTATGTATGTCTTTGTGTAAATGAGCCTGAACTAAGTGGAAACACCAGTGTTACAGCAGATGAAGAGGTATTGGTTCAGATCAGAAAAGGGCATAGCACTATGTGTGTGATGTTGACTAGCAGACACAAAAACCTTGACACAGTATGGGCTCTCTGGGCTGGTGGTGACATCAAGGTAAGTGTTGAAGAAGTCTGGTATACAGTATATACAAGAACAGAGAATTTGCACTGGTCTGTGATTTGCTCTCAAGTACTGCTTCACATTTCAGACATCACTCGATTCTGCTACGTCCATGAATGATCTGTCCATTGTGGTGGACATCCTCAATATAATCAACCTAAAACCATAAGCATACGCCTACAGCCTCACACACAACCTCGCATTGATTTAAAAACTGAACTTAATTTCAGAACGTTATCATTAACTTGGTTTACAGTCAGCTTCAGAATTATTGGCACCCTTAGTAAATAATATATATATATATATATATATATATATATATATATATATATATATATAACATTTACATTTATTCACTTAGCAGACGCTTTTATCCAAAGCGACTTACAAATGAGAAAGATACAAGATATATATATATATATTGTAGGGGAATTAGCCCGGGGGAGGGCGGAGCACAGACCCACAAGAGACAGGTTGCAGTCAAAACGGGTGTTTTATTTGTCTGTGTGGGAGCTGTCTGTAGTGAGGAGGTGAGTGTGTGTGAGTGTGAGGGGTTTTGTGGGGGTGTGGCTGGCGTTGTGACGTTCTTGAGGGCGTGTCGGGGTTCCCGAGACATGTGCGTGGGTTTCCCGTGCCGTCATCCACCGTCAAACGCGATCTCACCACCCGGCAGTCTCGTCCGCACTCGCACCTTCGGGGAGAGAAGGAGAGAGAGAGAGAGAAAGAGATTAGCGAGAGGATACTGTCGTGCTAAAGGTTGGCGTGCCTCTATGCTGCTGAAGAGCGCGCACGGAGTCTGTCTCTTAGCCGTTCTCCTCGCACGGGTGGAAGCGCGTCCTTTTATCCTCTTCCGCCGTCGCCTGAGTGGTGGGATTTCCCCGACAGACTCCCCAATCGCCGGCCGGTGTAGCGTCGACGGTCCTTCCGGCTGATGGTGTGTTTGGCACGAGGCTGTCCGCTTCATGCCGGTGCGGCAGTCGGGGAAGGAGCGACTTTCTTATTATGTGTGCCGGCTGTTGGTCTGTCGCGACAGTACCCCCCCCTCAGCTCCGAGCCTACTGCCGCTCGGTGGTGGGCCCAGAGTGCGTCTCGCCGCGACAGCCCATCTGCATTACCATGTTGGGCCCCCGCCCGGTGCTGAACCTAATACGAGAAGTCCTGTAAGGCGAGGAACCAGCGGGTTCCGCGGGCGTTTGTGTCTTTGGCCTTGGCCATCCACTGTAGGGGGGCGTGATCCGTTACGAGGATGAAGTGCCGGCCAGCCAGGTAGTACCACAGCTCCTCGATGGCCCATTTTATTGCCAGGGCCTCTCGCTCGACGGCTGCGTATTTCCTCTCAGCGGGAGACAACTTCCTTCGCAAACCTTCTTCTCCGTCGAAGGTTTGCGAGAGGACGGCGCCAAGCCTGGTCTCGGACGCATCGGTGTGCACCGTGAATGGGAGGGCAAAGTCCGGGTTGCGCAGTACCGGCGCGCTGGTGAGGGCACGTTCAGGGCTTGGAAGGCCCTCTCTGCGTCGGCTGACCACCTAACCCGGTCTGGCTGGCCCTTCTTTGTGAGATCTGAGAGGGGGGAAGCTACAGCAGAGAAGTTAGGCACGAACCTCCGGTAGTACCCCGCCAACCCCATGAAGGCACGTACCTGTTTCTTCGATGTGGGTCGAGGGTAGTCCTTTACGGCCTCGATTTTCTTTGTCTGTGGCTTCAGCATCCCCCGGCCAATGTGGTATCCCAGGTACTGGGCCTCAGTCAGCCCTAGGTGGCATTTCTTGGAGTTGGCTGTCAGGCCGGCCTCCCGGAGCGCCTTCAGGACCTCCACTAGATGAAACAGGTGGTCGGCCCAGCCCGTCGGTTTGCGGGTGGTAGACCGACGTCTTAAGGTGCTTCACCTGTAACAGTCGACACAGATCGGACATTAGTTTAGACACAAAAGGTGTACCTTGGTCGGTCAGCACGTCCTTTGGGATCCCCACCCGACTGAACAGGAGTACCAGCTCCCTGGCGATGTTCTGGGAGGTGGCTTTGCGCAGCGGCACCGCCTCGGGGTACCGGGTGGTGTAGTCAACAATGACCAGGATGTACTCATGGCCCCGGGCAGACTTGAGAAGGGGGCCCACGAGGTCCATGTCCACTCGCTCGAACGGGACGCTGATAATGGGCAGAGGGATAAGGGGCGCCGGCGGGGGCCTCCGGGGGGCAGTGCGCTGGCACTGCGGGCATTGCTGGCAGAAGGCCCGGACCTCCGCGTCCATCCCGGGCCACACAAAGCGATCCCTCAGCTTCTCCAGGGTGTTTCGTGGCCCCAGGTGGCCGCCGAGGGGATGGGTATGAGCCAGATGCATTACGGTTTGAGTCTTTGGTTTGGGCACCACCAGTAGGTCCACCTGCTCCCCGCGGCGGCAGGCCCGCTGATAGAGGAGACCGCTCCGGACAAGAAAGTACGAGGTAGGGAGTCTCAGGTCAGGGCTCTGGTCGACTCCCTCTATCACTCGCACCTGGGCCCAGCAGTGCTTCAGGCAGTCGTCCTCCTTCTGCTCCCGTCCAAACTTCCCCTCCTGGTTCACCTGGTGAAAGACAGAACACAGAGGGTTAGTGTGTTGGGGGGCCTTACCTTCCGTGGTGGGGTCTCTGTCATCCTGGGCCAGGTAGGCCTGCTGGGCCCGGGTCCTCTTCGTGCGTCACCGCGGCCTGCTGGACTCGGCCGCCAGGCCCAACGGGAATCCTGGCCAGTCCCTTCCAAGGAGCAGGGGCACCGGGAGCTCGGGGATCAGGCCCACCTGGAGGGGCCCGACCCTGGCTTCGCCCCGGATCTGGACCTCGGCTGCGGGAATTTCCCGGGTGTCCCCATGGACGCAGGTTACGGTGAGAACCCCCCCCGGGCAACACCCTTTGGGTAGAATGGAGGGCCAGGCGAGGGTCACCGTGCTCCCGGTGTCCAGCAGGGCAGTTACCGGGTTCCTCTCGACCCACACCGTCAGGGTGGGGGCCTCCGGCGGCTGTTGTAGATGGAGGGCGCAGCCAGCTAACCATGGCTTCGGAAGCGGCCGGGCAGGTTCCATCTCCGGCTCCGTAGGCATGGGCTCGTCCACGGGGGTTACACGAACGGGTGATCTCTGGCGAGTCCTCCAGGTGCCGGGATGGGGCTGGCGGTCGGGCCGGGGGCCAGGGGCACCAAAGGGCATGTCGGGGAGCCGCTGCTCACCTTGGCCGAGCTCAAGGGTGGCCATGGTTCCCTCAAGGGCGGTTAGGAGCTCCTGGGGCGTTGTCGGTGCTTGCGCCCCTACGGCCTGGCGTTCTGTGCGGGGCAATGCCCTCAGGAAACGGTCTGTGGCCACTTTTTCCGCCACCTCCGCGGCGGTATGCCGATCTGGCCGGAGCCACCTTTTGGTTATCCAAATGAGGGTGTTCAGCTGTCCGTGTGGTTGGGCCCCCGGTCAATAAGCCCAGCGATGGAACTCTGTCGCTGCCTGGTAGGGGGTTCGCCCACACCATGCCAGGACTCCCTCCTTCATTGCCGCGTAGTCGGCAGCCTCCTCTGGCTCGAGGGCATAGTAGGCCGTGCGTGCCTCTCCCGTGAGCAGTGGGCCGAGGGCACGAGGCCAGTCATCACAGTCCCATCCCTCCCGGAGGGCAATACCCTCGAAGGCCTCGAAGTATGCCTCAAGATCTTCTTCGGGGGCGAGGGGGGGAAGCAGGCGGCGGATCTCGCGTCCCGGGTCGGGGAGGGGTATGGAGGCGGCGGGGGTCTCAGTCCTCAGGCCAATCAGCGTCTGGGTTGCGAACTGAAGGCTTTCGGCGAGCTGCAGTGTCACTGCTTGCTGCTGGATGCTAGTCTCCAGCAGGTGTTTCAGTGCGGGGTCCATGGGTTTTTTTTTTGTTTTTTGTTTTTTTTCTCTTTTTTTTGTTTTTTTTTTTGTTTTGTTTTTTTCTCTCTCTCTGGGTTTTTTTTTTTTTTTTTGCTTGTTTGTAGGCGTGTCTGTACTCTATGCCTGCATCCTCCACCAGTGTAGGGGAATTAGCCCGGGGAGGGTGGAGCACAGACCCACAAGAGACAGGTTGCAGTCAAAACGGGTGTTTTATTTGTCTGTGTGGGAGCTGTCTGTAGTGAGGAGGTGAGTGTGTGTGAGTGTGAGAGGTTTTGTGGGGGTATGGCTGGCGTTGTGACGTTCTTGAGGGCGTGTCGGGGTTCCCGAGACATGTGCGTGGGTTTCCCGTGCCGTCATCCACCGTTGAACACGATCTCACCACCCGGCGGTCTCGTCCGCACTCGCACCTTCGGGGAGAGAAGGCGTGCCTCTATGCTGCTGAAGAGCGCGCACGGAGTCTGTCTCTTAGCCGTTCTCCTCGCACGGGTGGAAGCGCGTCCTTTTGTCCTCTTCCGCCGTCGCCTGAGTGGTGGAATTTCCCCGACGGACTCCACAATCGCCGGCCGGTGTAGCGTCGACGGTCCCGCCCCACCGTGACAGTCCTTCCGGCTGATGGTGTGTTTGGCACGAGGCTGTCCGCTTCGTGCCGGTGCGGCAGTCGGGGAAAGAGCGACTTTCTTATTATGTGCGCCGGCTGTCGGTCCGTCGCGACTATATATATATATATATATATATACTATATATAGTGGTTAGTTAGATTAATCATATATTCATTCATCCTTAGTAACTGCTTTATCATGGTGAGGGCAGTAGTGAATCTGGAGGTCATCCAGGGAACACTGAGCACAGAAAATTCACCCCAGATGGGACACCAGTCCACCACAGGGGCACCAATCACAAATGCATTCACACACTCATTCAGACCTATGGGCAGATTAGTGTAGCTAATGCACCTACCTGCATGTATTTGGGAGGTGGAAGATAACCGGAGAACCCAGAGGAAACCCATGCAAACACGGGGAGAACATGCTTAACTTCTGAGCTGAGGATCAAAATGTGAGGCTGCAATGCTAACCCACGTTGCTACCGTGCCATAGTTGTCTTAATCTCACACTGAAGACATAGTCTCACACTTAATCTCACACTAAAAACAGACAAAGCTCACCTTTAATTAAAGAAAATTTAGGAACTGAGGATTAAAAATTATATATATTTAAAACCCTTATAATTGTTTCTTTATTCATTTATTTATTTATATATAATCACATTTATTACAGTTAGAATAATTCTTTATCAGGTACACTACAGTATACAAGGAATTTGGCTTAGTAGTTAAGCTATTCTGATTATAAACATTACAGTAAGATAAAGATGATGAAGAAAACAGTGGTACATATAAGGTTTGTTATGGTCTGAGGTGGATATTATACAGTGCTGTGAAAAAGTATTTGCTGTTCTCTTCTATTTGATTTCTCCTGGATTTTGTGTATATGTCATACTAATTTTATTCAGAAATTAAAACAAAATCTAAGATGAAACAAAGGCAGCCTGAGTAAACACAAAGTACAGTTTTTAAATGTTACTGTCATTTACTGAAGCAAAAAAGTTATCCAATACCAACTGGGCCTGTGTGAAAATGTATTTGACCCCGTAGTTACTAATTCCCCAAATCTATTCATAATGGGGTTCAGGTGGACTAGACACAACCAGCAAACCCGGTTCAATCAAATCAACACTTAAATAAAACTTTCTCAACTGCATGAAGTAGGTTAAAAGGTAGCACTGAAAGAAATTCCAGAAAAGATGAGGAAGAAGGTGATCGAAAGACATCAGGCTGGGAAGGGTTACAAAGCTATTTCTAAGGCTCTGGGACTCCAACGAACCACAGTGAAAGCCATTATCTACAAATGGAAAAACTCGGCACAGTAGTGAACCTTCCCGGAAGTGTCCGACCTTCCAAAATTCCTCCAAGAGCACAGCAACTACTCATCCACCAAGTCACAAAATACCCAAGGACAGCATCAAAGGACCTACAGGCCTCTCTTGAATAGTTACTGTTCATGACTCCACTATCAGAAAGACAGTGGGCAAAAATGGCATCCATGGAAGAGTGGCGATGTGAAAGCCACTGCTAACCCAGAAGAACATTAAGACTCATCTGAATTTTGCCAAATCACACCTTGATTATCCTCAAACCTTTTGGGAGAATGTTCTGTGGACTGATGAATTGAAAGTGGAACTGTTTGGAACACAGGAGTCCCGTTACATCTGGCGTAAATCAAACACAGAATTCCACAAAAAGAACATCATACTTATGATCAAGCATGGTGGTGGAAGTGTAATGGTGGGGGGATGCTTTGCTGCTTCAGGGCCTGGGAAACTTGCAATAAATGAGGGAAACATGAATTCTGCTCTCTACCAGAAAATCCTAAAGGAGAATGTCCGGTCTTCAGTCCGTAAGTTGAAACTCAAGCACAACTGGATTCTGCAGCAAGACAATGATCCAAACATAGGAGTAAGTCCTAGTCCTAACACCTAGTCCTAGAAGTAAGTGAAAGACTGATCTCCAGTTATTGGAAGCATTTGGTTGCAATTATTGCTGCTAAAGGTAGCACAACCAGATTAAGTTTAAGGGGGCAGGAGATTCGGAATTCGGAATTTGATGGAGTAGGACGCGAAGTTGGAGGCTCCTGCTGATTTCGTTTAAAATTGTAATTAATTTGCGCTTTTCGGTCATATAATATATTTTGACTAATTCTACTCTGTTTCCTTGTTTGCAGTTTTAACTTTGTGGTACGTTAAAATGTCTGGAAAGAACACGAAAACCCGTGGTAGCATTCAGACACAACTGAGGCCAAGTGTGCCTCCT
Organism: Ictalurus furcatus; assembly: GCF_023375685.1. Lineage (NCBI taxonomy): Eukaryota > Metazoa > Chordata > Actinopteri > Siluriformes > Ictaluridae > Ictalurus > Ictalurus furcatus. The sequence continues at coordinate 11,806,811 of NC_071265.1, read as the reverse complement.
TCTTCCCCTGTATCCGCGTTGCCGAGTGGTGACCCTGACTTCGCCGCACTCAGGCTTGAGTTGCTGGCTTTACTGAGGAAGGACATCGCCGATATTTTTAAAAAGGAGCTCCAGGAACTCCAGAAGGAGCCGGTTTTGGACCGGTCCCACCGGACCCTTCAGCCGAAGCCCAAGCCTGGTGAACGACCACGAGCTATTGTGTGCAGATTCCACTATCACAGTGACTGTGTTGACATTTTACACTGTGCGAGAGAGATCCAGCGAATTTAAGTGAGGTATTTGACCATCTCCGTTTTCCCTGACTACACAGCTGAGACAGCCCGGGCCCGGGCCACATTTAATGAGGTTCGGCGTCAACTTCATGGTATTGAGGGCGCTCGCTATGGAATACTTCACCCAGCTCGGCTTCGCATTACATATAACGGTGTTCAGAAGGACTTTATTTCAGCGGAGGAAGCAGGAGACTATGTTAAACTCTTGACATCGGGGTGAACTGCATCACCTAAACGGTGGAGTCTTTTTCGCTCTTCTTTTATTTTTATTTTTTGCACTTGGCCTTCCAGCTCTACAGAATTCGGATTTTTATCGAAGATATTGTCGTTGCATTACTCCACCTAGATTTTGTGGACTTACTCCTCTTAAAATTTACTTCTGTATTAATGTGCTTCTCTGTTTTGATGCTCTGACCGGGTTAGAGTTTCTGTTTATTTAATTTTATTAGTGTTATCTCCTTTGCTTTACGTGCTACACTGTTATATTATTTGTTACAAGTCTTTGAAAGGTAAAGACATTATATTTATTATTGTGCGCAGACTGTTTATCAGTCTTGGTAATTTTGTTGGTTAGTCCAGCTTACTCTTGTAAGTTGTTTTCACATTGTGGACAATGTTCGGTTTTTGTAGGATACACTCATGTCTCATTTGTTTATGGAGACTTTGGGTGTGTGGGTGTTTGGAGGATTGTGAGAGTAAGCAGAACATGCCAGTGCTTTGAAGGATGTAATGTTATTTAATTACGAATCTGTTTTTAGAGGATTTAAACCTAACATGGTGAACAAATTATATTATAGAATTCAGGCAATTTTACTAGGGTTATCTCATACAGTGTAGCAAGTAATAATCTGGAAATACCTTTGTAATATCACAGTCTAAAACTGGATTTAAAGAGAAGCAAATTAGTAAATGAATCACATGTAAATGAATCATACATAAATGAATCACATGAAAATGTATCACTTGAATATGAATCTCATGAAAATGAATCATACGTAAATGAATCACATGTAAATGAATCACATGTAAATGAATCACATGTACATGAACCATATGAAAATGAATAAATTAATTAAAGACAAGTTTAAGGGGGCAATTAGTGCCCCCTTATTAGAGGGGGCTCTCTATTAAGTTATTAAGGGGATAACTTTTTTGCTTCATTAAAAAAAAAAATTGCAAAAAGTAAATAATTGTTGGGTTTATATTTAGGTTGCCTTTGTTTTATGTTTTATTTCATTTGAAGATCTAAAACTATTTAGTACGATGCACACAAAAACAGAAGAAATACTTTTTCACAGCACTGTACAACTATTGCACTTTAAGTAAAAAATAATAATAATAATAGTAATAAATATTGCACAGAGGAGTGGGGCAAAGATAAATATTACACAGAAAAGACGGTGTGTGGAAATCGGCTTTTCCCGTGTCTGGTGATTTTGACATTGATCTAAAGCATCCGCTTCCTTCCTGGCACAGGAGGTGAACTGGTCCTTCAGAGAGGGAAGGTTTCTTCCTTTGAGTTCTTGAGCCAGCCTGACAATATATTACAGTCTGTTCAGCTCATTACTGGTTGCAGAGCCAAATCAAACTGTTCTTGAGGTGGTGAGGACAGACTTAATGGTGACTCAGTAGAACTCAGCAAACCACTCTTACTGCAGTTTGAACTTTTTTTTTTTTACTGTCACAGCAAGGACATTGCTGGGCTTTTTTGGCAATGCAATCAATGTTGGCATCCCACTCTAGGTCCTGAAAGATAGTGGTTGCCAGGCATTTGAAACTTTCAACAACCATCACAGTCTTATACAGTATGATAAAGGAAAGCAGTACTCCTCCAATTTTTTGGACTAGACACCTCCTGTGTTTAGTAATTTGCACACCTCACTTTTCCAACATAACAGCACCAAGTATTCTGAGATTAATAATGAATCTTTTCAGATACTCCCAATTTCCTGGTCTGCTCTTATGGACTCTCCATTTCGGTTCACCCAACAAATTTTCAGTGGGGTTCAGGACCAGAGATTGGGATGAGCATGTCAAATGCAAGAGTCTCTGATTTATAGAACCATTTTTGTGTACATTTAGACGTTTGGACCTGCTAGAAGATCCAAACATAACCCAGAATGCTTTTTCGAGTCAAAGTTACAGTAGCATCTAGCATTTGTGGTTCTATTTTTCCATAACGGTCTAGGGTCAGGCCATAACAAGAAGTTGGAGAAAGATCGGAGACCCTCTGGTTCCCAAAACTTCACGGATAACCACGGAATAAACCTGTTGCAGCATGACAATGCCCTTGAGCACAAACTGAGGTTAATATGCCGACTACTTGTGTAATGGCTCTGATTTTCTCACTTTTCTCAGCTTCAAAATGGCTTGCTCTTGATATTCTGATCCATCATCTCGTACATTTTTTTTTTACATTTTTATCTCAAACCCAAATGTCTTCAGTGTATAGCAAAAAAAGAAGAAGAAAAGAGAATTGGCCTTCCAATGTTCCAATACTCTTAGAGGGGACTGTGTAGTTATTATATAAACTTGTTATATAAAATTTCTATGCCAGTAACTTTGAGCCACATGATCCACTTGTTTTCTTTTTGCTTAGAATAAATTTACCTCAAATAAAGGTTATTTTCTTTACTCAAATTAACCACAAACTCTTTTCTGATTACATTTTTGCCCATCTTTACCAATTGTGCCAATAATTCTGGACTATTAGTATTACTATATCTACTGCTACTAATAGTAATAAGAAGAAGCATAAGAATAAACTGGACACCTGGAATCTGAATATATTTAGGCCACTTTGGAAACTAGACACCTGCATGACCATCTTGCCCCAGCTTGAGGAGCTGCTACAGAGTAAATATGAAAGGTGAGCATCAGCTTCTACACACTGAAATATGCTTGTATAGGGCTTCTAATGAGTGCACAAGTATTTACATATGACTCTTGCTGACTTTTTCATAAACCGCGAGTTTAATGGATAATCTGTCTATTTTTGTCTCTTGTTCACGCACCCTTTATTTATTTATTTATTTATTTATTTATTTATTTATTTATTTATTTATTTATTTATTCATAGCAGGAGCTCCCTACTCTTCCTGACCGAGACATTTGTTTGTTGTGCTTTTGATAAAAACCTGTCAGTTGAGCTTCTGTTAGTGAAGGCTCATTTTGTTACACTTATGTTATCTGTACAAAATGTCTGGGTTATGCATTTAACCCTGTTCCCTGAGAAGGGAATGAGACGTTGCATTTAGCATAACACTATGGGGACCGCCTCTCGCGCGCGACCGGCATCTGAAGCTTGTGTAAAATAATGCATATTTATAGGCCTGCCATGAGCAGGTGACGTGGCAATTAAGCGTGTTGCGTGATATAAATATGGCACCTGTGAACCGTACCATCAGCCTCTATTCTCTGAAGCAAAGACACAATTCACAGGCCTGCCCTGTTTCGTTCCCTTTCAAAGGGAACAAACGACGTTGCGTTTTGCATATGGGAATGAGAATACCCACTCCGTCATACCGAGGGTACGGCCTGTTCAAAAAGACCCAAGCCCGAGGGTCACTGCAAGACACTCGAGCCCGGCATGGAATGAATATCCAGGCTGTAATAACGAATGAATGTGTGTGGCATAGAGCACCCTGCAGCAGAACACACATCCTGTAAGGATACCCCTTTGGACAAAGCCTTCGCAGAGGTGACCGCCCAACTGGAATGAGCCCTTATGCCCAGAGGTGTAGTGAGACTCTGTGCCTCAAAAGCAATAGAGATTGCTTCCACTATCCAATTAGAGATGCGCTGCTTTGACACAGCATCACCTCTACTGTCGCCACCAAAGCAGACCAGCAGCTGCTCCAACTTACGCCACTGGCCGGAGCGGTGGATGTAAGTACAGAGAGCCCTTACTGGACACAACAGGTGCATCCTCTCTTGTTCCGGTGTGGGGAATGGAGGAGGGCAGAAAGCCTGCAACACCATAGGGTGGGCAGCCAATGTAGGCACCTTAGGAATATAATCCAGCATGGGATACAGGAAGGCCTTGGCTAATCCAGGGGCAAAGTCAAGGCAGGAATGGGCAACAGAGAGAGCTTGTAGATCTCCTACTCACTTGAGAGATGTCAGGGCCAGCAGAAGAGCTACCTTTAGAGTCAGAAGCTTCTCAGAGGTCCCAGGAAGGTATGTGCGGCCTGCAGATCGGCCTCAGCAGCCTGACACCACGTATGAACCTTGAAGTTAGAGGATGTTGCCCCACAGAGGCTCCATCAATAGGGTCATGGCTGGCCGAAATGGTGGCCATGTAAACCCTGATTGTAGAAGGAGCCCACCCCGCTGAGAAACATTCTTGTAAGAACTCCAGGACTGTAGCTATTGCGCAGTTCACAGGGTCTAGCTGATGTTCCTCACACCTCAGACAAAAAGCTGCCACTTGAGTACATACAATTTCCTTGTGGATAGTGCTCTAGCATTTAACATGGCCTCTACAACCTCAGTTGTGAGACCAGAATCTATGAGCTGGTGCCCCTCAGAGGCCAGACCCACAGTTTCTGTAGTTCTGGCCAAGGGTGATAAATCAGCCCTCCGGCTTGGCACAGTAGATCCATTCTAAGGGCTCAAATAGGGCACCTGACAGACCTTCCAGGACCACAGAAAGGTCCCAGAAAAGTATGCGTGGCCTGCAGATGGGCCTCAGCTGCCTGACACAATGCATAAACCTCGAAGTTAGAGGATGTGGCCCCACAGAGGCTCCATCAACAGCGGCGTGGCTGGCCGAAATGGCGGTCATGTAAACCCTGATTGTAGAAGGAGCCCACCCCTCTGAGAAATGTTCTTGTAAGAACTCCAGGACTGTAGCTATTGCGCAGTTCACTGGGTCTACAGTGGATCCCTGTGGATGGGAATCTCCCAAGGAGTGCCATCTAGCAAGGATATTATCTCTGAGAACCATAATCGAGCTGTCCAATAAGGTGCTACTAGCAGCAGACATAGACTGTCTTGGCGAACTCTCGCTAGAACTTGTGGGAGCAAAGCGATGGGGGGAACAGCATACAGATGTGACCTCGGCCACATGTACACCATGGCGTCCAGCCCTAACTGTGCAGGAGGAGTGAAGGCGAACTACAGCGGGCTGTGTGTTGTCTCCTTGGAGACGAACACATGCAGTCCTGCTTGGCCAAACCTTGCCATATGGAGCCACTAATTCTTGGGCCTCAGTCCCTGAATCAACAGGATGTCTGCCCCCATATTTCCAGAATGTACATTGCACTCACTGACAAATTTTCCTTCTGCCCAGAGAAGAATTACTTGTGCCTGCCTGAACAGGGGGCACGGACATAATCCTCCCTGGTGGTCAATGTATAAGACCACCAGTGTGTTGTCTGTAAACACATAGTGACCTCTCAATTGAGGAAGAAGGAATTTCAGTGCTAGAAATATGGCCCACGTTTCTAGGCAATTTATATGCCGCTCCAAATGAGGGCCGCACCAGAGACCGTGAGCTGGACATCTGTCTAAGACTGCGCTCCAGCCCGTGAGGGAGGTGTCTGTCATTACCGTCTTGTGCTAAGGAGACACCCCTAGAGTGTGACTCAAGGCTAGAAACTGCTGGCTCAAATTTTGCCTATTACCTGAAGACACTTAACATAGAAACAGATACTCACATATTCAATTGGAGAAAGAAAAATAAGACAACAGCCATGAGTGAGAAGAATCAAGGGTCCAGGTTTATTCGTTCCGTTCCATCACACGAGATACACACAGTTTGAGACGCCCCAAAATGCGATCTCAAAAACCAGAGCTGAAGCTCTTCTATTTATACAGTTTTCTTAGGGTCAGGATGACCCAGACACCAATATGTTTAGAGTTAGCTGTCCCAGAACACCATTACGTATGTTAAAACTTATCTTGCAGGTGCAGCTTGGCTCCAAAATATATTTTGTTTTGTTTCACTCTTTAACAATAACCTGACCTTGTCTCTGTCACTGTGACTGGATTTTCATCGAGAACGGACACTTTCAAACACACCATCTCTACATTATGAGTAAATTTTATGTTTGTTCTACATTTCTTTTTTTGTTTATAGTGCTTGCATGTACATTAACCTATAAGAGTTTTTCATGAAACAGAATATGAAAAAGATTAATTTCTGTTTTCTGCATACACACCAGGCCTCTGTGTGTGTGTGTGTGTGTCTTAGGTGAACATCTGTTCATACAGTCCACCAGCCCAGTGAATTCTCAATAAGATTACATATTACTCATACTAGGTCTCCCTCGTGTTTATTTCATGTATATTTTATATACAACAAAACCGGGGACACTCAAATTCTCAGAGCATGTAAGCATCGCCACGTGACACTGATTATTATCAGTGGTTTCATCCTTGGACTAAACCCCCAACTTCTCAGCCACCACTGAATGGTCTCCTGTGTAATAGGCCCATAAGCGCCAATAGTCTCCTAAGATCCAACTTTATCTTGCTCAGTGCTGATAGGATTGACCATATGCATGTTGGGGATAGAAACGCCCTCATTGTAGTAGAATCCTTATAACCCCTAGAAAAGTTGTCCACTGCACTGGGGAAAGCATCATTTTCTGAGGTTCAACCTGAGCCCCAAGCTCTTCATGTGGGCGAGAACAACACCTCGATGTTGAACTGCCAGTTCCCTGGATCATGCTTGAATTAACCAGTCATCCAGGTAGTTTAGTGCACAGATGCCCTGGAGGCACAATGGAGCCAGAGCGACATCCATGCACTTTGTGAAGGTGCGATGGGTTAAAGCTAGCAATATTTCTATGTGGAAATATGCACCTTTTAGATCTATCATCACAAACCACTCCTCAAACTGAATCTGTGGAACGATAAGTTTGGGCATCAGCATCTTGAACCTGTATGTCCGAAGAGTACAGTTCAGATGACGCAGATCTAAAATTGGCCGCATACTCCTAATTTTTTCGGACCAGGAAATAACAGCTGTAGAAACCTCCCTCCCTCAGGGAATGGGGTACTGTGGATCAATTTTCTGTCCACTACACAGTTACAATTATAATTTGTTACAAATTAAGTGTACTTACAACCAATTACCCGGATGAAGAGTAAAGTACCACACGGAACCAGAGATGAGGAAAAGCAAAGGTCCAAGTTTATTGTTCCACCACACGAGATCCACACAGTTTGAGATGTCCCAAAAAGTGATCTAAAAAACCAGAGCTGAAGCTCTCCTATTTATATGGTTTTCTTAGGGTCAGGATGACCCAGACACCAATATGTTTAGAGTTAGCTGTCCCCAAAACACCATTACACCTTCGAGACAAGGCCGTTCCCAGAGCCCTTATCTCACAGCCCCCTGTACCTGCGAGACAAGGCTGTTTCCAGAGCCCTTATCTTGCAGGTGCAGCCCGGCTCCTTATATTTTGTCTTGTTTCACTCTTTAAAAATAAACTGACCTTGTCTGTGTCACTCCTGACTGGATTTTTGTTGAGAAAGGATTCTCCACACTTTCAAACACACCATCTCTACATTATGAGTCCCACCAGCCCAGTGAATTCTCAATAAAATTACATACTACTCATACTAGGTCTCCCACGTGTTTATTTCATGTCTATTTTATTTCCAAAATTCCTCCCTCTGAGGCTATAAAGCCTCACAAACTGCCTCAATTAAGCGGGTATCTGTGGAGAAATTGGTTCTGCCACATCCCTTGGCCATCCCCCGTTAACTGTCAGAGGATTACTCTAACGAAGCCATAATTATGGCGGTCATATGTGTCATCAAACGGGTCTCTGCTTGTAACTACTTCCACACTACACTGATCAGGGTAGGAGCCAAGGAGGGTTTGTAGACCTGGTGGGAGATGTGCCAGCGTCATGCGCCCAGGGGCCTCAAAGTAGACTGGCAGCCGGAGAATGGGCCTCAGGGCCTCTCTTTGTCCGCTGTGCGCTGGACCCATGTGGATGAACCTAGCCATAGATCCCCTTAACTCCTTCTCCTTTTTTCTGCTTCTCAATTACTACGCGTATATATAGATTTGAACCCTAATTACTTTGATTACATTTTGACTAGCTTTGTACCCCCTAAATAGTGATTATTACTACTACTGTCATTAGTATGAGTGGCTAATACGAGTAAATACTTGATTGGATCTACGGGTCCCTATCTTTCTCAACTGGGCCTATCAGCCCTCAGTTTTGTATTTGTCGGGACCGCGCAGTGTGTTGCTTCTCCCCAAAAATCAAATCTCGCACAAAGGGGTGGGCAAAAAAACCTCTAAGGAGGAAAAATTCCCACCCTGTCAGCACTATGTGCTCGACAGCACCTTTTTTCCTTTTCCTGTGCCTGGTTGCATTTACAATTCTTTACACGTTGCATGTATCATTATAAACAGTTCATAACAACTCAATTAAACAGTTTATGTTTCAACAAGTCAAAGTCCATTCCAGTGTCCTTCAATATGCTGGTTGTCTTCAACCCAGGCACTTTGCATACCGTAGAGGGCCACACTTGGGGAGAGGTTAGGCTAGCACTTATACCTAGGGCATGGCTCATCACTTCTTCTTCACTTTCTTGAACACACATACACATTCAAGCAAACACTAAAAATAACCTGACACATGACATGGTAATCACACCTGAATGAACACCTGGCTTCACTAACTCCCACCCTTACTCATATTGATACATGTTGATTGAATTACTTATATTTAGTTGTGGAGGGCTGGACATAAAGATCTGTTATCTCACTGCACTCGGCTCACATACCAGCATATTGCCATGTTTAACACTGATATCCCTTTGTCGGCCCTGTCTTATTCTCAGATAGGTTGTATAGACCACTACCTTGCATTTCAGGGCCTAAGGATGACAAATCAAAAAACAATAACACACTTCCAATAAATCAAAAACAATAAATAAAATAATCAAACCAATAAAACAATTCAAATACTGTGTCATAACACTGTGCATCAGTTCCTCTTATCCCGGGGGTGGCTCTGGTTATTGCTTCGTACCCGTGATCACTGGCATCCTCTTCCCCCCTATGAGGCGGTGATGCCTCACCACAACAAGGGCCATGATGAGAATGAGACCACTGAGGGCCACCCCAAGACATTCTAATGTCTTTCCCGGACATTATTCCCAATGCATGTTTCACAGTTACTGAGAGCGTGGTCCACCGCACTGGCCAGATACGGCGACCACTACTCGTTATGGATCTTTCAGATTGTTTCTGTACTTTTAGTATGATCTAAACCATGAGCTTTGTTTATTAACAGTGGGAGAAAGCTTGCTGGGGTCACGCACAACCCATCTATACTACCCCACAGCCCTGTTCCTGTTTTTTTCTTTGCCCCCCTTTATATACTTTATATTACAAAGGCTGCTAAGACCTCAGAAGTCCAGACAAGGGAAGCATTTGGTTGTGATTGATCAGCTGCTTTTATCATGTCTCTTAACGGTTGAATCCTTACACACCCAAGGCCTACTAAATCCTGCCATACCCAAAAAGGCCATCATTTGTTTTACCATCTGCGGTTGTGGTGCTCTACTTATAGCTTCCACATGTTTTGGTGTACTCATACAGCTTTCCCCTTCCAATATTTGCGACCCAAATATTTTTGCCTGCAAGTCTGCAATTTCCCTTTGCTTACCTTTTACCCAATTTCAGCGAGCATCGTCAGGATTGTCAACGAATCCTGCTGAGACTGCTCTTTGGACAGACTACAGATCAAAAGATCATGATGTATTACAACACGGTACATTGATATTCCAGGGCTGGGAGATCTCGAGCTAGTTCCTGATTAAATATTAACAGGCTCTCACAGTATCCCTGTGGGAGTATAGTATATGTATATTGTTACCCTTCATACGTAAACGCAAACAGATACTGAAAAACTGTGTGGAGGGGTACACTGAAAAAAGCAGAGCACGGGTCTATTACTGTGTACCATTTAGTCCCTTCCGGTATGCTGCGTGCTACAGCCCTAGACACTTCACCCAGAAAGCGTGCACTATTCCCCATGATGAAACGGGAGCAAGCCGTAACACACTTCCTGAATTCTCTCGCTCATATTTTTCTCTCTCACTCATTTCTTTATTTTCTTATCTTTTTTTTAAAGGGATAGAAAAGTTCTGAGATTTTGAGAAAAGATAGCGAGGAAATTAAGCAGTTTTTTTGTTTTTTTACACAAAAAAATGACATGCAGTCTTTCGCTGAAGATAATAAAGGCTGATGGTGCGGTTCACAGGTGCCATATTTATAACATGCGGCATGTTTAATTGCCAGGCCTATAAATAGACATGATTTTACACAAGCTTCAGATGCTGGTCGCGCACAAGAGGCGCTCCCCATAGTGTTATGCTAAACACAATGTAAAGTTCCCTTTGAAAGGGAACAGAAGTGTTTCTTTAGCTGTATTAAGCTATTATATCTATTTTCTTACTTTGCATCAAGGTGGCGGTTTATCAAGGGACTGATTATTAAACATCTCTCACAATCCCATCTTCTACAATCTCCACGGTCTCGTTTGTAAAGTCTTTAGCTTAATGTGAATTAACTGGGATTTTTTTTTCTTATCTTAGGGTGCTCTATTAATTAAGGAATGAGAGAAAATATGGATGCTGTTTTTTTTTTTTTTTAAATTTCTATCACAATGGAAGGATTTTTTTTAAAAAAAAAGTTTGCATATACACTCATCCACTTTATTAGGAACACCAGTAAATTCATGCAGTTATCTAATCAGCAAATTGTGTGGCAGGAGTGCAAAAATTATAGAGAAATAGGTTGAGAGCTTCAGTTAATGTTCGAACACATCAAACATCAGAATGGAGAACAAACTGTGATCTCTGTGACTTTAACCGTGGCATGGTTGTTGGTACCAGATGGGCTGGTTTGAGTACTGTTGCTCTCCTGGGATTTTCACACACAACAGTCTCTAGAGTTTACACAGAATGGTGCAAAAAACACTGAGCGAGTGACAGGTCTGTGGGTAGAAATGCCTTACTGATGATGGAAGTCAGAAGAAAATGGTCAGTTTGGTTCAAGCTGCCAGGAAGGATACTCATATAATCACTCTTTACAACCGTGGTGAGCAGAAAAGCATCTCAGCATACATAAACTATCAAACCATGGGGTAGATGGGCTACAATAGCAGAAGACCACATTTACAGTGCATCTGGAAAGTATTCACAGCGTTTCACTTTTCCCACATTTTGTTATGTTACAGCCTTATTCCAAAATGGATTAAATTCATTATTTTCCTCAAAATTCTACAAACAATACCCCATAATGACAACATGAAAGAAGTTTGTTTGAAATCTTTGCAAATCTATTAAAAATAAATAACAAAAAAAGCACATGTACGTAAGTATTCAGCCTTTCCACTACTGTCAGCCTAGAACAAGAATCTGAAGCCATCATGGGTGCAGACTCATCAGTTTGAATCATGATGGACTCAGATTTTTGTTCTTGGCTGATAGGAGTGGAACCTGATATGGTCTTCTGCTGTTGTAGCTCATCTACCTCAAGGTTTGATTTGTTGTGTTCTGAGATGCTTTTCTGCTCACGGTTGCTTTACACTCAAAGTAAACTTGAGTTACTATAGACTTCCTGTCAGCTCAGACCTGTCTGGTCATTCTCCTCTGATCTCCCTCATCAAAAATCTGCAGACCCTATGCACACAATGTTTTTTTTTTTTTTTTGCACAATTCTGTGTAAACTCTATAGACTGTTGTGTGTGAAAATCCCAGGAGATCAGCAGTTTATAAAGTATTCAAACCAGCCCATCTGGCATCAACAACCATATCATAGTTAAAGTCACAGAGATCATGCTTTTTCCACATTCTTATGTTTGATGTGGACATTAACTGCAGCTCTTGGCCTGTATCTGCATGATTTCATGCATTGTGCTGCTGCTACATGATTGGATAACTGCATAAATGAGGTGTATAGGCGTCCCTAATGAAGTGGATGGTGAGTGTAGCTCAGCTCTAGTGCTGCTAGATACAAAAACAAGACCGGAGGTTTTTGGACACACAGTATAAAGTAATGACAGATTAATCCACCTGCTTTCCTCTCAAAATTCTGGTATCGTGATAACCCTAGTCAATATTCATGCGTCATTTTTAGCTCAGCACATACTGCCTGCCACAGCATGACCCCTGTTTGGCAACGTGAGGTCCCTTTTTAGCAATCGCTAGTCCCAAATTTGCCATTCTTTATTTCAGTCTAGTGAAGAGAGAGGCTGGTGTTATAAATTACAGAATATATAAAAGCAAAAATGAATAAGTGGTTAGACTGTATGCTACAGATACAAAAGCAAAAAGAAAATGAGACCACAGTAACCTCAATGACTGTGTAACATTCTAGGACTAATATGGAACTTAAATCCTCAAAAAGTTATTTTTTGTCATATGTACTTTGTATATTTCACAGTGAAATATTTAGTGGTCAGTATTTATAATTTTATATTGTCCCCTGTGATGGGTTGGCACCCCGTCCAGGTTGTCCCCCACCTCGTGCCCTGAGTCCCCTGGTATAGGCTGCAGGCTCCCCGCAACCCTGTGTAAGTGGTACAGAAAATGGATGCATGGATGGATGGATGGATGTTGTTCCATCAGTTCAATCATTTTACTTGAAAATAAAACATGCTAACTTAATTTTTATTATTTGCTTTATCACCAAAAATAACAGGTTTAATAACAATATTATTGTGTGAGTGCTGACAAATGAAAAGGCGGTACTTAAAATCTCTGAATTCCGTTGAGTCAATAGAAAACTCAGATGAATTTGAATGAATTATGAAAAGTCACAATTTATTGCATGTATTTCAATATTCAGTCATATGAATACATGCTTCATAATGACCTTCATAATTAAAATTAAATCACAAATCAAATTTCATCTGATAACCATCCAAATACACTTCACACATGATTAAGACCTGCCTGGAGGGAAAGTACTTACAGCATTAAGGTGACCAGCTCAGACCTACAACCTCAACATTGACTTTAGGTTTAAAAAACAAACAAACAAACAAAACACTGTTTGCACAGCATTGTGTATATATAATCAACTACTATAACAATAACAAGGATAACCATAAGGCTCTACAACTGTATATGTGACATGGAAATCATTTCATTATTTATTTTTCAGCAGTGTAAATAATTATCAGTGGACACAGTAGAAACTGCATACTGCCTTAAAATTTACTGCTAGTACAAGCCAAGAAAAAATAAGTAAAGAAATAAAACATTAAAAACTTGACAGATTATTTTTTATATTAACTAAATGACACAAGTATGTCACATGAATGTTTTAGCAAAAATCTGAAGGAAAGTATTATATAAAAAATATAATTTTGTTGAAAAAGCAGTTCTCTAATCAAATCAAAACACTATATGGTAAAAATGAATGTACTTCATATATAATTTTTTTATATATGGGTGAGTCAAAGGAAAACCTTAAAAAGTGCAACATAAATTAGAGAAACAGAGTGTACACAGCTGTACTTTACATGAGTCATCAACAATCATTCACAGGCCACAGCATGGACATAGAAAAAAAGAAAAAAAGAAAGAAAAAAAAAGGTATTCATTCAACTCCCGTTCATTTAATAAAATAAAAAAAAATATTTAACTGTGGGTGTAGTAAAGTACTGTGTCGGTAGTGGAGGACTATGGAAATGGCCATTCTTTATAAATGTACACTCACCGTGAACTTTATTAGGAACACCTGCACACCTGCTCATTCATGCAGTTATCTAACCAGCCAATCATGTGGCAGCATCACAAAGCAAAATAAATAAATAAAATCATGCAGATGCAGGTCAAGAGCTTCAGTTAATGTTCACGTCAAACATCAGAATGGGGATGGCATGGCTCCAGATGGGCTGGTTTCAGTATTTCTATAACTGCTGCTCTCCTGGGATTTTCAAACACACACACACACACACACACACACACACAACAGTTTCTAGAGTTTACACAAAATGGTGCAAAAAACAAAAAAACATCATGTGAGGGGAGGGTCTGCAGACTGAAACATGTTATTGATGTGAGGCATCAGAGGGGAAGGACCAGACTGGTCTGAGCTGACAGGAAGTCTATAGTAACTCAAATAAGCACTCTTTACATCCATGGTGAGCAGAAAATTCAATTCAATTCTATTCTATAGCGCTTTTAACAATTGACATTGTCACAAAGCAGCATTACAGAAATATATAAATTCTAAATATAAATTTTAAATTTATAAATTTATCCCTAGGAGAAAATCCCCCAAGAAAAGCATCCTACAATGCACAACACATCAAACCTTGAGCTGGATGAGCTACAACAGCAGAAGACCACATTGGGTTCCAGTCCTATCAGACAAGTACAAGGATCTGAGGCTCTCATCAACACAGGCTCATCAAAACTGGACAGTTGAAGACTGAAAAAAGGCCAGATTACTTTTCTAATCTTCAGCTGTCCAGTTAGAGTGAGTCTGTGTCCATGACAGCCTCAGATTCCTCAGGCTTGATGTGGTCTTCTGCTGTTGTAGACCATCCAGCGTAAGGTCGATATATTGTGCATGCTGAGATGCTTTTCTGCTCACCACAGTTGTAAAGACTGTTTATTTTAGTTACTATATCCTTCCTGGCAGCTCAAACCAATCTGGTTATTTTCCTCTGATCTCTCTTATCAAGGCGTTTCCACCCACAGAACTATCGCTCACGCAATGTTTTTTGCACCATTCTGTGTAAATGCTAGAGACTGTTGTGTGAGAAAATCCCAGGAGTTCAGCAGTTTCTGAAATACTCAAACCAGCCAATCTGGCACCAACAATCAACAACCAAGTAAATTAGCTGAAGGTCTTGGCCTGTATCTGCATGACTTTATGCATTGGGCTGCTGTTACATGATTGAATGATTGGATATCTGCATAAATGAGCCGGGTGTTCCTATGAAACTGGATGGTGATTATCAGAGAGAAAAGGACAAATTATTGGCCTGCATCAAGCAAAGAAAACAACTAAGGAGGTTGTTGAAATCCCTGGAATTGGGTAAAGAACTGTCCAACGCATTATTAAAGCCTGGAAGGAGAGTGGTGAACTGTCAACTTTGCAGAAGAAATGTGGTGGGAAAAAAATCTAGAATGATGTTGATTGGAGATCTTTAAAATGCTTGGTGAAGTCACATCGTAAAAAAAAAAAATCAACAGCAGAACTCATGGCTATGTTTAACAGTGATAGTAAGAGCAATTAGGACTAAAAACCTGTGTGGCCACAAGAAAGCCACTTGTTAGTCAGGCTAATCGGGGAAAAAAAACGACTTCCATTTGCTAGGGAGCATAAAGATTGGACTGTGAAGCGATGGAAAAAGGTCATGTGGTCTGATTAGTCCAGATTTACCCTGTTTCAAAGTGATGGGTGCGTCAGGGTAAGAAGGGAAGCACATGAAGCGATGCATCCATCATGCCTACTGTACAAGCCTCTGGAGGCAGTGTTATGATCGGGGGTTGGTCAGGTCTGGGCTAAGCAACACTATGCAGCAATAAAATGAAGACAGCTGAGTACCTGAATGTACCAGGTTATCCCATCAATGGATTTTTTTTCCTGATGGCACAGGCATATTCCAGGACGATCATGTCAAGATTCATCAAGCTCAATTGTACTTAAATTGAGTGGTTGAGAGAGCAGGAGGAATCATTTTCACACATTATTTGGCCACCACAGAGTCCTGACTTTAAGCCCACTGAAAGTCTTTGGGATGTGCTGGACAATACTTTACGGAAATGTTCGATTCTCCTGTCCTCAATACAAGATCTCAGCCAAAAAGTAATGCAACTCTGGATGGAAATAAATGTTACAACGTTGCACAAGATTGCTGAAACAATGCCATGACGAATGCATGCCGTACCAACAGGGGCACTACAACAGCAAATGCAAAGCAGGGACTACTACTTTCATATTGTACCCTAGTGGTTTTAAATGGCAGCGTGCAGTTCAGAATTAGGACAAACATTAAGAGATAATACTCAGGACATTTCAGTGTTATCATTAATATCTCCTTTTCACGATTCTTTATAACTACATAATTATCTGCAGTCTGCCTTGTACCGTGGCTTGTGAGAAATCCCAAAACTGACCTGACTCTACACGATTACGGTAATATTAGTATTACCGTAATACTGAGCCTTTTTTAAGTGTTGTTCTCCGAATACAGTGATTTTTGTGCTCATAAACACAAATTATGCATTAATTTCTGATACATTTCATAACATTTATAACAAACTCAATACAACAACCTCCTCTAACTCTACAGAGGTGTTTGGTCAGTGGTCACTCTTTTCCCTATAATCTGCTGATTTTTTCTATACTGCAGCAGCACATTATTGTGATTGATAGGTCTAAATCTCATTAGTCTTTGACACAACAAGCTTTTCAGCCAAATAATTCCACTCTTTTTATTTTTTACACTTTAACAAACATATAGCTCATCCTGATTGGTGGTTTTCACACTCTATGAGGTTGCTCTATAACTGCACATTCCCTTTGGTGCTTGTTTGAAGAGCCCTCCCTTCTTTTTACATGCTCATGAAAACAATGAAGGATCATCCCAAGTTGTGCACTTTTTTATTGTATAAATCTAAAACAGCGTGCTAGTGTTGGTAGTTTATAAACTGCATTCTGTTGCATAATTTATAAAGGGCCTAAAAAATGTATAATTTAAATAGCACATTTTTTTATTTAAAAAAACGACAGCAAAGGTTCTGTTTGACATTTTAAATTCGTTTTAAAAACTGCTACATTATTTCTTTTACACTGCCTCCACGTAGTTGACATTTTTTTATTACCAATTTACAGCATTAGAATTAATCAAGAAAAAAAATGGATGATTATTATAATAATGTATAAAATTTGGATGCGTTTGGTAGGTTTTGATTAAAAACAAAACCTTGTAGAAATTGCTGCATATAACCTAAATGCTGGTAAATACCTGTCCCAATTTGTTCATGTTTTAAACATGTATACTAAGTGGTCCATTTACAGAAAACCTTTCAGAACAATTTACACTATACTAATAATACTAATAAATACACACACACAAACATTCTCAAAAGTTTTGTACATTTTGTCTGGTTTTCCTGTTCTGAGAATTAATATGAATTAGACAAAAATTTATCTCAATGTATCTGAACGCCCAAGTGGCTTCTTTTATTTAAGCTATGAATGACCAGTGTGTATTGTGTAGATCTTCTGCAGATACTAAGACTTTTACAGGTAAAAAGATGTGGAAATGATCTCAATCTGGCTGCTGTACTAACCCATGCTTTCTTTTTTTTTCTTTTTTTTTTTTTTTTTTACAGGGGCCTTGTTTAAGCAATACAGTTTTAATTATGGATAATCTCTGTGTGATGCCTACAAATGTATTGGCACAACTGTTAAGTTGTTTTGTGTATTGGCCTGTATAAAAGGAACAATTTGAATGTATTTTTGCAATGGATTTGAGTAGTATTTTTGAGGGTGCAATTGCTTGATTATGCCACAAGGGGGACACAAGTTCACTTATGTGAGCGCTAGTAGGGCTTCGCGATGCTTCCAGTCCTCAGACAGAGAATAGCCTGCTGAGCGATCACAAGTAACATCTCCTGTGTCTGATTTTCCTGTACAAAACAGGTTAGTAGTGTGTAATATTTTGTTGCAATACATTTCTAAGGACTTTTAAAGCCTTAATTATATTGTTCTGACAACGTTTTATGTGTAAAACAGTGGTTTATTCAGTGGAGAGACCTTGAATTGAAGTGTAGCTAGATCCCGTGTAAAAAGTGTAAGCGACATGGTGGCCTTCTGACGTTGACATTTATTTTGTTTATGGTTATTGCTCTTGGACATGTGCACCTTTCTCTGTATTTGTTAAAGCTAAAGTTTATAAAGTACAGTTATTTCAATAGTTGTGTATATATAGTTGTAATGTGTTGGTAAGGTTAAAGAGACAGAGGTATTTTGTATAATGTAGGCCTCTGTATTGTTTTTATATTTTGTATTTGAAAATGTAGTAAAAGTGTGAAACAAGTAGGCTTAACAGTATTAAAGCTACTGGATGTATATGATTTTGGAGCTGGTAATAGCAGTAACTATAAGTCATAGTACCAGTTAAGACTTGGATAGGTGAAGTATTTCTGTTGAACTTACCAACACATTTGTACATTATATATAATTTGTAAAATATTTTATTCCAGCGGTTTGATATATTAACCTCCATGCTATAATGTGATGCTAAATGTTCAATTTGTTACAAGGTATTTTATTGTTGAAGTGGTTTAAATGAAGAAGAAAAAAGATATATTCTGTTTAATAAAGACAGAGAACAGCCTGCTGATCACAAGTAACATCTCCTGTGTCTGATCTTCCTGTACAAAACAGGACACAATATCTGTTCACAGGTTACTCCTGCTTGAGGCCTGTAACATCTGCATATCGCTATATTGCTATATATGCTACATTTTGCTAAATGCAGTATATGAGGACCTGTTGTGCAAGGACATGCCTGATCTGTGCTTCAGGGAGATCCATTTCTTCTGCATTATTATTAAATTATTGGGCTGAATGGTTTAGCTATGTTTTTCTATCAACCATGTTATGTTAACATTTCAATAATATATTTAACGAGGTCCTGTACAAATTAAAGAATGTCTTGTACATGTCTGTATTTCACATGTTGCTAAGGACTACAAGGTGATGCCACAATTATCATTCAGCTTAAAATGGCCGTTTTTTTTGTTTGTTTGTTTTTTTTAAACTGAATTTAGAGCTGTAAACTGAGATGATAACACATAATGTCAGGGATAACAGACATTCATTTTGACATTCATATTGTTGATCATTGGCAAAGACATTACAACATACACTATCACCAGACAACGGGTGCGAAAAGAATTCCAAGACCTTTCAAATAACCTGGATCAGACAAGCATAGGCTTGTAGCAGTGACAAAATCACAGCTAAATAAACAATGCAACTGTAACTGTTGTATACTCGTGTATACTTTGGATGTTCAGCACACTGTATCATGTTTCTTTTTGGCTGTCTGAGAATTTATTTTATTTACAAATGAATTCTCGTTTCCTGATTGCAGCACGAACACACTTGCTTAATTTAAGCACTTTTTTTTTATGTTTCTACACATGCAGTGGTGGATTATTGCATGCCTGCTCATTTAGCACAGCATTAGCACAATTAAGATGGAGCACAGTCATTTCTCTCCTTCCTTGACATGGTATTCATGTCTTCATGCAGCAGGTAAATAACATTCTGAGGGTTAACACTTATTCCATATCATCTTTTCCTCATCCATTGAACAGGTTTGTTCAACCCTTTTTCATTAAGCTTGGCTCAGCCGACCAGTTCAGCTCCACTTTTCCCCCTTTTTCTACAGCACCTTAAAGAGTCAGATTCATTTTGATTAACCTTTTTCTATCTGTCTAAAAAAGGGCTATCTTAATGGCAGAAATGTGAAGTGTCAGGCCAGAAGAAATGCATTTTTATATACAGTATCTCACAAAAGTGAGTACACCCCTCACATTTTTGTAAATATTTGATTATATCTTTTAATGTGACAACACTGAAGAAACGACACTTTGCTACAATGTAAAGTAGTGAGTGTACAGCTTGTGTAACAGTGTAAATTTACTGTCCCCTCAAAATAACTCAACACACAGCCATTAATGTCTAAACCACTGGCAACAAAAGTGAGTACACCCCTAAGTGAAAATGTCCAAATTGGGCCCAAACTGTCAATATTTTGTGTGGCCACCATTATTTTCCAGCACTGCCTTAAGCCTCTTGGGCATGGAGTTCACCAGAGCTTCACAGGTTGCCACTGGAGTCCTCTTCCACTCCTCCATGATGACATCACGGAGTTGGTGGATGTTAGAGACCTTGTGCTCCTCCACCTTCCATTTGAGGATGCCCCACAGATGCTCAATAGGGTTTAAACCATCACCTTCACCCTCAGCTTCTTTAGCAAGGCAGTGGTCGTCTTGGAGGTGCGTTTGGGGTTGTTATCATGCTGGAATACTGGCCTGCGGCCAAGTCACCGAAGGGAGGGGATCATGCTCTGCTTCATTATGTCACAGTACATGTTGGCATTCATGGTTCCCTCAATGAACTGTAGCTCCCCAGTGCCGGCAGCACTCATGCAGCCCCAGACCATGACACTCCCACCACCATGCTTGACTGTAGGCAAGACACACTTGTCTTTGTACTCCTCACCTGGTTGCCGCCAAACACGCTTGACACCATCTGAACCAAATAAGATTATCTTGGTCTCATAATCCATGTCCTTAGTCTACTTGTCTTCAGCAAACTGTATGCCAGCTTTCTTGTGCATCATCTTTAGAAGAGGCTTCCTTCTGGGATGACAGCCATGCAGACCAATTTGATGCAGTGTGCGGCGTATGGTCTGAGCACTGACAGGCTGACCCCCCACCCCTTCAACCTCTGCATCAATACTGGCAGCACTCATACGGCTATTCTTTGAGGGAACCATGAATCCCAACATGTACTGTTACATACTGAAGCAGAGCATGATCAGTATGGAGTATTCCAGCATGATAACGACCCCAAACACACCTCCAAGATGACCACTGCCTTGCTAAAGAAGCTGAGGGTGAAGGTGATGGACTGGCCAAGCATGTCTCCAGGCCTAAACCCTATTGAGCATCTGTGGGGCATCCTCAAACGGATGGTGGAGGAGTACAAGGTCTCTAACATCCACCAGCTCCGTGATGTCATCATGGAGGAGTGGAAGAGGACTCCAGTGGCAACCTGTGAAGCTCTGGTGAACTCCATGCCCAAGAGGGTTAAGGCAGTGCTGGAAAATAATGGTGGCCACACAAAATATTGACAGTTTGGGCCCAATTTGGACATTTTCACTTAGGGGTGTACTCAATTTTGTTGCCAGTGGTTTAGACATTAATGGCTGTGTGTTGAGTTATTTTGAGGGGACAGTAAATTTACACTGTTACACAAGCTGTACACTCATTACTTTACATTGTAGCAAAGTGTCATTTCTTCAGTGCTGTCACATTAAAAGATATAATCAAATATTTACAAAAATGTGAGGGGTGTACTCACTTTTGTGAGATACTGTATATATATATATATATATATATATATATATATATATATATATATATATATATATATATATATATATATACACACACACACACACACACACACACACACACACACACATATATATATTTCTGCTGTTTTCTCATGATCTCGACATCTTCTCAAGATGTAATTTTATTGTGAGAAAATCTTGCGCTTTGTGAATGGGACTGGTGTTACATGCACGTTGGCATCTTATCCATCATAAATGTAATAATTGCCCTCTGTAGAGATGGCCTTTATCTCCACGTTAAGAGAGAGGGATGTGTCCCCTTCTCGAGTGTCAGACACTAATGGAAGTCGTGAATCCTGTAGTGGTGACGTATTTTTGTAGGCCATCCCAGAAGTTAGCATCACCCCAGTTCACCTTGACAAAAAGCCAATAGGATTTTTCCATTGTCTTTTGGATTATTGCAGAAAATAAACTCTGTGACCAACAAAAGTGTATGATTCTTACACGTTTCGTTCATTAAGATAAGATTCATAAGATTTTGAAGCCTATACACTCGCCAGAAGTAAAAAGCTAATGTTAGGCTATAAACGAACTACACCATGGTCGCATGATTTCAACGTCACTACTGCTACACTTCCGACAACTCTTTCAATCTTTATTTAAAAAAAAACAATACAATTGGAAAATACTAGGAATTGATAAATCTATAAGTTGGAACATTTGAATTGCAAGAGTGCGAGTATAAACCCAACAAGGCTGTAATAGAAGAGTTTTCCTGTTCGGTGTGATGATGTTTAATGTCCCTGACAACCTCTGTAGTCTCATTTAGCCACTTGTTAGCAGCCGTCTTTTTCAAGACACGAAAAAAAGTGGGGTATTACTGATGTATTTTATGTCGTAGTATAAAACGTGAACATATATTAAGCTTGTGTTAACCACAGAGCTTATTTCAGGCATTTAACCAAAAACCCATTCAAAAACCCCACTGATTTGGGATGATGGATGTCCTGTGCACAGGAAAATTAAGTCGAGATCACGAGAAAACAACAGAAAAAAAAAGTCATCGTGCATGGTCGCTTAGGGCTTCCGTAAGAAAGAACACTATTTTAGAAATATAGATCATGAACAGATTAACCATTAGTCCTGGGTCATATTTCTCATTTCTTTGTGAGAGAGTGCATGAGTCTCACCAGTTAGGTATTTCTCTTTAGCCCGAGCTCGCTCATCTGCGTCAAAATACCACACAGTAATAGCATACCTGCACAGAAATTTGACCACATCAGCATCTTCATGCAGCACAAAATCTGTATTGTTTACTACAGTGTTTCTCAACCAGGGCTACCCAGACCCCTTTTGGTCTGTAGCATAATTACAGGGGGTAACATAGCTTAGTTCATTCTGGCATGAACTATGTTCACCGTGTCATTATTAGCAAAAGCGTTAATTGCACTATAACCAACATAGATGGGTTAAATAAATAAATTATCATTCAGATTAATAATCAAATTAAGTGTAATGTTAGCAATAAAACGTATCACCCCCAAAGGTCGCTGTTAATGTTAAAGCAAAGTGAATAGCAGGAAGTATAGCAAATATAACATTGAACTGAAAATGTGTTCAATTTGACATGTTGTGCTCCATGAAAATGTGTAGTGTAGATGACTTATATATACGCTGTATATTATATATTATAATTCTATATTAATATAATATACATATTGTGTCAGAGTATGCTAGGGGTCCAAGGCTGAAAAAAGTTTGAGAACCACTGGTTTACTACATATGTTAGGACACTAAGATTAAGATATTTAATGTAGAGTAAGTGCCATACTAGCAGCTTCCATGGTAACTGACCGAGTGGCGTACGCAGGCTGGACCTCATGTGGGTTCCGTCTGTCTGACCAGACAAACAGCAGTCTGTCAAATATGGGCTGGAAAGATCCGTAATATACCACCATGTTCCTGGGAAGAAAGACGATTTAAGGGGAATTATTCAGTGGCATTTGAAACACAAAAATAAATGCAAGTCCAAACTTAGCAAATGAAGCACACTAGTGGTCAGTGGATATAAAGTATTAACACAAAGCTAAAAACTCAATTGATGATAAATACTGCACTGCATGTGGCTGAGAGTGGAGTGAAGGTGCACCAGCCAGCCATTTCAAGAGTTCTGCATAATTCAGGACTGTATGGGAGGGGTGGCTAGAAGGAAACTATTGCTCAAGAAGAGCCATCTGAAACAATGAGAGTGACCCAGTAAAGACGTAGGTTGTTCTTTTTTCCTGTTATTATAAGACCAAGATTGAAATACTGTATTTGGGCAAGTGTCAAAGTGCTATGTGTGATGCAACACCTCAATTAACACAGTCCCTACAGTGAAAAATGGTGCAGAGCATCATGCTCTGGGGAAGATATTCATCCTCAAAATCTGGGTTTCTTGTCAAAATTGTAGGGAGAATGGATGGGGAACAATACAGTGGGATACAAGAGAACCTGCTTCAGTCTGCTGAGCAAAAACGAATGCTCGGAAGACACTTCACCTTTCAGCAGGACAATTTTCAAAAACAAGGCCAAAGAAATGCAGGAGTGGTTAAAAACAAAAAAGTGAATGTTCTACAGGCACGAAGTCAATGTCCAGATCTGAATCCCGTTGAGAATCTGTGGCACTGTTTGAAATTGCAGTCAACAAACAACTTTCAACCTACCTGAAGAACCTGGAGCAAATCTGCCTAGAAGAATGGATGAAACTTAACCCAACAGATTTAAAACGGTTGTTGGAGTAAAAGGTGGGTCTACCAAGTACTGAAGGAGTTGATTACATATTCAAACAGCATTTTTCAGTTTCTATTTTTTTTTAAGACATGCTGGCAAATAACGAATAATTTGACTAATTGAAAATTTACTTTAAGAGCATATTGGTTTGCAATAATCCAGATGAGTCTGATGACTTCAGGACAATACTGTTGCAAGGCACTGTACATATGCATGTATGCAATCTTTAAGTGGATTTGTGGGGAGTGCTATTCATGTCTTCAACAATAAAACCAAGCATATCTATTGTAAAAAATAAGGTGTACAGTTATTTTTTTCTCTCTCTCCTGATTCTTTAACTTAAGCCATAAACATTTGCTTTTTGCAGCTTTTAACATTGATGATAATTTCCCTGGTTTACTTAAAGAGCTGTAACTCCAGACTGCTAGAATTTATTTGCACAAAAATTAAAAAATGCTCTCAAGACAGAAAAAAAGGGGGAATGGGGCGACAACATTATTTCAATCAAATATCTGTTTCTGGGTCTGTATGTTGGATACATTTCCCCCTCTTATTATTATTAGAGATTTAAAGAAAGTCACGGAACCCTATTGGTTATAATCTGGTTCTACTTATTATTATTACTAGGGGCCAAGCACCAAAGGTGTGTAGACACCTATTGTATCCGTTAGTTTTCTTCTTCTGCTTATTATTATTATTATTATTATTATTATTATTATTCCCCACTGGGAGTCTATGGTAGCCCTATGAACCGAAAGTAAGAAAATGATTAAATTTGTCACACTCATACATATGACCATGAATAGCATCTGTACCTTATGAGCCTTCTATGACCAACTCTATAGTGCCACCACTAGTTCAAAAATTCACTTTTCAAATGGTTATAATTGTTGAACACTTTGCCCTAGTGAAAAGAAATTTAGTTCATCAGATTACTCTCCTCATGTTGATCATATCTCCTCAACTGATATCTTATATTAAGACTCCACCCATTACAGAAGTCACCATTTTGAAATGTACGGTATTTAGTTTTTTCCCTACTCCTCATACAAATTGTCCAATTCTATTTTTAAAAAATGTCAGATGATCAGTTGTCAGATCCGCACAAAAATGACTATACAGAATTCTGATATTCATATTTGTTCAAAAGTTATTATCCAGTATCTGTTAACATTCCAACTAATGCTTTTCTGTGCTCATGCTCACCTTGGATACTCTCCTCAGTATCAACACAAAGCTGTATTCTCTGTGTGGTGCACTGTGATACACAATAAGATTTAGTACGAAAGATTATGGGTTCAATTCCCACGGGGTGTAAGTTCTTAAAAGTGTCAAATCTTTTGTCATTCGGTTCCTTTCTTTTGCCCTGATAATTATTATTATCATCATCATCGTTATTATCATTATCATTATTATGTCCAAACACAAAGTGCTTCTACCTCTATTGTAATTGTTAGGACTTATAGGGGCCAAGCATCAGGTGAAACCCTATTGTTTTCGTTAAGACATTTCTTCTTATTTTTCTCCACTAAAACACACACAGAACACATATATTAGAGGGATTTGCAAGAAACTTGAAAGGCTGGAATCCCTTAAGATCTAATGCAGGATGCTGAATATGGGTTTCTCGAAAGTGTGTTCACTTCAGCAAAAAAAGAATAGGAGAACTGCATGCATGTGTTGTTAGCCAGAGTACTTCAGATTGACCTTGTGGTTAAGTCCAGACTTTACTTCTATAATGTCATACCAACAATTTTTGTAAACCAAAACTAACTGACATCACAGCTTTCCATGAACGTGGATCTGAAGAGCATTCTTTGTAATGCTCAGTATGCTCTTTCCAGTAAACCTGACAGTTACTTGTGACATTCAGAGCATCTATGCTGCTCCTTGCATTATCCAGGTGATATTTACTCTACCTGTGGTGTTAGAAAGGGTGAAATAGTGATGTAACTGCAGCTCTATGAACACTCCAGAGATCCCAGTCATTCAACACGAGCACTGATTAGCCAGAAAAGTTCCGGGAATGATGTATGACAACAGAATTTTTAGCAAATACGTCATTGATAATGGCTTATTTGGATGGTTTTGCCTTGCATGTGTACATGCACAAATATGTAGTTATTCAGGTGATATTCACCATTCCTGGCACTTATTCTGTGTTAACAGAATCATAGATACATACAGAACTACTGTTATATGATGTATATTAAGAGAGGGTTGTGTATATTTTAGATAAATATTTAATTACCAAAATATTCAAAACAGAGAAATGCAGAAAAAAACTACCAAAAACATATCCCCAATCTATGTCATATTATGCCCGTCATACATTTGACACCATGTAGATCTAAACTTTGGGAAATAGTATATCTTAATGCCATAATTAATTTTGGATTTGCATTGTCTAGTGATTTTACATACCTTGGCATTCCAGTCTTTATTTAAATAATAAATGCATGTAACACATCTCCCGTCACCATCAGGGTTGTCCACATGCCGCACATATCCAGTGCCCCTGCCAGGGTAACAAGCTACCATTGCCTGAAAGGAACAAGACAAAAAGTCAGAATGCATATCATGTACAGTATTGCAAAAAGGTATTTGCCTCTTTCCTGATTTGTTCCATTTGTGCACATTTGTCACATTTATTTGTTTCAGATCTTTAAACTCAATTTAATACAAGTCAAAGACAACACTTGTAAACACAAAACACATTTTCAAATGCTCATTTTATTTATTGGAGGAAAAAGGCTATCCAATACCAAACAGCCCTGTATGAAAAAGTAACTGCCTCCTTAGTTAATTGAATTGATAATTGGGTTTAATAAGATTAATAAACCTGGGCCTTATTACTGCCAGCCCTGTTAAATAAAAAACATCACTTAAAAAGAACATTTCCAACCAAGCGAAGTAGGTGAAAACAGTGAACACAGCACACTATGCCAATATCAAAAGATTCTGTGGAAGAGATGAGAAAGAAAGGTATTAAAATAGGTATCATTCTGGGACTCCAGTGAACCACAGTGAGAGCCACTATCTCCAAATGGAGAAAACTCGAAACAGTGGTGAATCTTCCCAAAGGTGGTCAACCTACCAAAATTCCTTTAAGAGCTCATCAATGACTCATCCAGGATGTGAAAAAAAAGAAGAACAGAACCCATAGAAGCCTCCCTGCCTCCCTTTAGTTATGGGGGACACTGTTTGGAGCCCTCCGGACAGGTCAAATGGGAGGCGCTCTAGTGCCTCCTAGGAGCCTGTAGGTGTGTCTCTTACTGCTTTGGTCTTGCCATTTTGTTTCCTGAATCTGAGAACTGCAATCTCCACTTAGGTGGATACACAGTACTGTGCCTTGTGAGACCACCAGTAAAGCAACACAGGCATCAAGAATAGGGATGTAGCCTTGGTTGAGCTTTCAGTCCAAACCTTCCATCATAGCTCTCAATAAAATCCCTGCACTGTTATTGTGAATGCTTTTGCATTAGGTGCTGTGTTTTGCATGGTACCATTCACTATCTATGTGACTGCACCTGTGCAAGATTGTAAACCACCACTGCCACAATCTAAGCCAATAAAAACAAGCCAAATATGACCAACATATAACTAAACAAATCAAAGAACCTTCTTTAACAAAGTATCTGAACTTGGACAAGCCAGCGGCAATATTTTTTTGAAAAGATTCTGTTCGCAGGACTGAAATCCTAAATATATATTTTTAGCTTTTGATTAATTCTGTGGCCACTGTTCGGTCGGAGCCCTTGGCTACAGTCTAGGTTAGCCTGTGCATAAGTCCGGCCACAAGTAAATGCATTATAATGTTAAATAATGTGCATTGTATGTTATTTTCAACAACCATAAAATCCTTTTTTTGAAACCCAGGCAATAATTCTTGATGGCTGTTCAGTAGTCAAATTTGGATGATGCTTTGCTGAGACAAAAACATATTAATAGTAATTAAAAAAGAAAGCATTTAAAAGCTGCACTGACGAGAATCACATGCTCCATGCTAATATAGTAAAGTGCACATTTTAAACAGAGATTGTTTACAGAATGACAGCCTTTCCAAGATTGTTCCAGCACTATTAACGATTTATAAAAATAAAGTATTTATAAAAAATAAATTAAATAAATAAAAAAATAAAATAAATAAAAAAATAACCTACAAATAATGGAATAGCTTCAAAAATACTTTTATAATAACATTCATAATTTGATCAAGTAACAATGCTAACTACTGCTAATGAGACAGACATAGCCTCAAATTAACTAACCTTAGCCAAGTTCAATCATTATAAAAAATACTGCTGTTCACCTTCACAAATCCAACTGCAAAACTAACAATAGATAAATTCACACATACTACCAAAATAGTAGTGGGTGGTATGGACAACAATTTATATCAAGAAAAGTTTATAATGAACAATAAATAGACACACCAAAAAAAATGACCAACTAAACTCAAGCATTTTTATCAAATCTTGTAAAAGAAAATCTTGAATAAATAAATAAATAAATAAATAAATAAATAAGTGATTTATTCTGGTCAGGGTCGCGGAGGATCCAGAGCCTACCATTGGAACGCTGGGTTCGAGGCAGGAATACACATTGGAGGGAGCATTACTCAATTACACCTTGATTATGCACATTCACACCCAGGGGCAATTTATCATACCAGCATGTTTTTTTTGGAGGTGGGAAGAAACTGGAGAACATGGAGGAAACCTGGAGGAAACCCATAGTAACCCAAAAAATAATATATGGGACTGTGGCTTAGTATGTTATCCTTGTACCTCTGGGGTTGGTGGTTCGAATCCTGCCACGGTAGTTTGCATGTTTGCCCCAAGCTTCGGGTGTTTCCTCTGTGTCCTCCGGTTTCCTCCCCCAGTCCAAAGACATGCATTGTAGGTTGATTGGCATTTCCAAATTGTCCATAGAATGTGTGTGTGATTGTGCCCTGCGATGGGTTGGTGCCATCCAGGGTGTTCCTGGGATAGGCTCCAGGCTCCCTGCAACCCAGTGTAGGACAATCAGTATGGAAAAATGATGGATGGTACTATGCATCTTTAAAAGTGATTATAGCTATGAACAAATCATTAGCTATTGAATTTGAGAATGAACAAATGCTAATTGTTTATAAATCATTGTGTGTATACACTATTGACTAATGATTTAATAGTAATAAACAAATCAGTTTAAACTTTAAAAAATTATTATTTGCTTTTACTATGAACAACTTTGCAGACTGAATTTACTATGAAACAATTGAAAACCTGGATAGTAAGAAAAGTTTATAAATGGCACAATAATGT
The DNA here is from genome assembly GCF_023375685.1 of Ictalurus furcatus. Lineage (NCBI taxonomy): Eukaryota > Metazoa > Chordata > Actinopteri > Siluriformes > Ictaluridae > Ictalurus > Ictalurus furcatus. Next base: position 11,777,351 of record NC_071265.1, on the reverse strand, counting down.
GTGCACTCTATTACAATGTACATGTTTTCCTATACCCTTACAGTATATTTCTTCAAGTTACCCATTATAAGATGGGCAAATTGTGGTCATTACACCACCAACACTAGCCTTAACTGTTGACACAAAGAAGGTTGGGTCCATGGATACATGCTGTTGATGCCAAATTCTGACTCCATTTGCATGTTTTGCATGCCTGACCAGGCAATGTTCAATATCCAATCCTTAACTGTGCAGTTTCAGTGGGCCTATGAACACTGTAGCCTCTTGGCTGACAGGAGTGAACCTGATGTAGTCTTCTGCTGCTGTAGCCCAGCCACCTCAAGGTTTGATTTGGTGTGCATTCTGAGATGCTTTTCTGCTCACCATTGTTGTAAAGAGTGGATACTGGAGTTGATGTCTTCCCATCAGTTTGAACCAGTCTAGAAGGCCATCCTTTCAATCTATTAATTATTTAATTTGAGATAAAAAATTTCTAAAATTCCTTCTGGTGTTACCTTATCAAATACCTCCTTAAAAGCCCTTACAGAATAATACTGTTGTCTGATGACTTTAAAAGCAGAAAAGTTCATTAAAATGTGCTTGAAAGTCAGAGGGTTCCTACCTGACCGACAAATTGATGCATCTTCACCTATTAATTAAAACATTGTGTATACACAGTCTGAGCCCAACAATTTTTAAAACAAAAATGTTCTGTCAATAACAGCATTAATTCCATGCAGTTTGTTATCCTCATGTTTATTTCATTTCACTTGCTACTGGCTTACAATATAGGAGTTCAGGATCAGTCAGAGGTCTGATGGTGGTATAAGGCACTCACTAGTTTTCATTCCAAGGGCCTTTTAGCAGCCTGGACTGCTATTACCAGACTGCCACACTGGCCTGGTATTCAACAAAAGAGAATGTTGTAGTCCTGTTTCTGTATATATATATATATATATATATATATATATATATATATGTTACGTTCCCGCCTGCAGATGGCACTGCGGTGACATGCACGAGTGGCTTTAGAGAGCGCGCGTACATGAGACTGCACTCTTGTATATGGACAGGCACCTTTGTTTGTTTTGGTTCTCCCCCTGTTTAAGCACTGGTTGATGTTCGAGGGTGTGTCTTGATTTACTCCAGCTGTCTGTTTTTAGTTTGATTGTGTTTGCTATTTAAAGCCCTCATGTTACGTTGCACTTCGCTCAGTATTATTTGGAGATACATTTAACTAGCTAACTAAGTCTAAGTACATCTAAGTGTTAAGTACATGTAAGTACATGTAAGTGTTAGCCACCTCGATGTTAAGTGATCGTGTTCTCATGTCCTGTTTATGTTTCATGCCTTGAATCCTGCTTCACGTCTAAGACCGCGTATCGCTGCTCGTGTTTATCGACCTTGTGTTTGAGCAATAAAGACGTTGATCTGCACCTGCTCCTGCCTCACTTCCCTGTATCATAACAATATATATATATATACTTTGGATAAAATACTAACTATTATGGGGTGATCTGTTTTCAAGGTTTCAAGGGCTTGTATGCAAGATTTAGAATCTGTACTAATGAATGAATTATGTTGTGCATGTTCAGCGTATTGCAGGGCTAAAAGCAAAGCATGGCCTCAGCTGTAAACAGCTTTGTCCTGGAATCCAGATGCCATGGTGCTGGTGTCTAACTGCTAGTGCAGCAGATGCATGATTGTCCTCTTTTGATCTGCGCGTGTATATAGGAGTGTGATGGGGAAAGCTGCTTCTTATGTCAAACTACTTAAAGAAACTACTGCTGGTACACAACTGGGTAAATCATTAACTTTTTATTGCAAGAAATATCCAAGATAATATTTATTTTTTTTAGATCCCATGGGGGAATGGAGTAGAGATGTGTTAAGATGTCAAGATTAACATTCAAGTTTTCTAAATGGGGTCTTACACATAGCCCAAAATGACAGATGTACTTGGGTCTGTACTAATATAAATGTGGATGCTGGAGAGTAGGCTGGATTGTGTTGGTTTGTCTTGACTTGGTTGTATACTGAAGGGCCAGTTTCAGGTGTCCATTGTTCATTGAAGGTTCACAAGACTTCAACATGTAGGCTCTGAAAAGGAGAGGTTCTAAACGGGAACGATCCTGGCAATTTTTTTTTTAACGTAGAGGGGTTCCTTTTTTTTTTTTTTGACACACCACGTCAAAAGCTGGCGGTACCAATTACATTTGTGCTTTTGTTCACGTGCCCGGGGCAAGGATATTTCCCTGAGGTACTCCCAGTTCTTTTGTGTGTAGGCTTGATAGGATAGTACTTACCTTAGGGCTGCACGATTATGGCCAAAATGATAATCCCGATTATTCATTGATTTTAGGGACAACATATTTTTTTTGTACTTTCACATTTTAATAAACAGAGCGCTGCTTTCACCTCCATGTTGTGCTACATTCCTGCTAATGTACAAATCTTTACATCAAATTAGACTGATCCTTAAAGTTCATCATCTCGTAGAAGCAAAATATAAATAAAATTGTACCCAAAATATAGGATTAGTAAAAATAAAAATACCATCAACCAAATGAAAATATGCAACAAATATAACAATATGCAACCAAATGAAAACAATTCAGGCGAATGCAGAAAAGGCAATACCAGTGTTTAAAGGAGGAGAGACACAGCCAAATCACTCAATAGAGTGGTGCAGGGATGACGTAATTTTTTACCGGAACCCGGAAGATAGCATCACACTGGTTCCCTCGACAAAAACCCAATAGGATTTTCCCATAGGCTTTTGGATTATCACGAAAATAATCTTTGTGATCAACAAAAGTTTACAATATGATGTCCATCAAGATAATTTTCACAAATTAACATAACTATTTTGAAGTTTGAAGCCTAAATACAATCTCCTGAAATAAAAAACTAACCGTATGCTATAAATGAACTACACCACGGTCGCTCGACTTCATCGTCACCATCACTGAGCTTCCGACTTTTCCAATCTTGATTTAAAACATTTTCCATAATACTGATTTACTCTGTGGATGAATCTTCATCCATGTTTTTTTTTGGAGGGGGGGGGGGGGGTTGTGCACAGCATACCTGAACCAGTTTATCTGCAAAGATTTTTCCTGTTCGGTGGGATGACTAATTTCCCCGACAACCTCTGTAATCCCATTTAGCAACATGTTAGTGTCATGATTTCCCCTTGCGCAAGCGCTGGAGCTCACAGCGTGCTCTTTAAGTGACATTGAGTTTGTTTACTTTCTACATTTGTTATGTGCATTTGTTATGATTTCTGTCCTGTCTCCGCCCCTGTATTGTCATTGGTTGTTCCCTTATGTGCCATCATTAGTCTCAACTGTTTTGTGTTTGTCATTTAAACCCCTCGTGTCTCTTTATTCAACGTGAAGTATTGTGTGAGTTTTCAGTGTACCAAGCTTTTGTTCATAGTTTCACGTCTCATAATTTTGATCCTGTTCTCGACCTCGTTGTTTGTTGTTTAGCCTTGTTTATGCCCGTTTGCCGATCGCCTGACCTTTTGCTAACCCTACCCCTTGACCATGCTATTGTCTCATGTTTTGGATTTGTCTGCCTCTCTTCAATCAAGCTCTTATCTGCACTTGCATCCGTCCTAAACTCTCATTATGTGACAGTTAGCAACCGCCTTTTTCAATACACGTAAAAGCTTTGTAAAAAATCATGAGTGGGGTTTTCCTGGCGTATTTTATGTCATAGAATTAAATGTGAAAATATTTTGAGCTTGGGTTCACCACAGACCTTATTTCAGGCTTTTAACCAAAATCCCATTCAAAAAACCCATTGACTTTGGGATGGAACCGGAAGGGCTAAAATGATAACTCATTTCCAGGTTTTGGAATTACAAAATGACGTCATCCCTGCGCCACTCTATGGTGATTGGCTGTAAGTTTAGGAAGCTCTTGATTTGATCTGCAGTGGAGTTTTCTATGAACGGAGGACAAACTTTAAACGCCAATATCGCAGTCGATCATGTTCATGTAATCGTGGGCAGTCAAAATCGTAATCAAGATCAATATTCAATTAATTGTGCAGCCCTAACCTACCGTGAATTTAAAATGTTTATTGGATAAAAAATGGAGTTAAAAGTAGGCAAACATCCCCTAAAGTCTATTTAATACAGGCCTTTTAAAATGCCACATTCCCATGTCATGTGCTTTCTCTAGATAAAATAAAAGACAACGACACCATGTTCTTTTTTTAATAAAGGCATCATATATGCAAGACTCTAACCTAACAAGATTATTGGAGTGTATTCCTTCCCCGCCTAAAGCCACACTAGAATTTGTTTATTTGTCTGGCAGTGTCCAGCTTCCAGACTAGACATTATTAACCATTCTCTCCACGACTTTACAAGGACAACTAGTCAGAGCTATAGGTCAGTAATTGTTAGGATTATTATAGTCCCTGCCTGGTATAGGTATGGCTATGATTACTTAAGAGTTGGGGTACTCAATCCCGGACTCAGGTCCAATTATGAACGAACTTGGACTTGTCACGCACTCTGATAAATTTGTACTTGGACACAAATTGACACAGACTCTGACATTTTGGACTAGGAAAATTTTCAGAGTAAAGTCAGGTCCGTGTTATGTGTAACATGAAAAGAAAGATAAACAAATAACATAAAATTAAGATAACAAAGCAGGGTGCAGCTTGTGAACAGGAAAGGCAGGCAACTGCTTGGGGCCCCAGGCTGCTAGGGGCCCCCCGAAGGCTGACAAACTTTACTCCACAGCAATGTCTCAGAATGTGGCAACCGCAGTGACCATGGATGACTTGCAATGACATGACAGTCGGAAACCTCCTGAAAGGGGCCCCAAGTCATTCCCGTCGACTTCTCGCTGTAATATTTTCAGAAAACAACATCAATTAAGGAAAATGAAGAGGACTTTTCTGTCAGGAAGAGAAAAAACAAAGAGAAAAAAGAGAACAAGGAAAAAAGAAAGCAAGAGAGTGGTAAGTGTAAGGGTTTATTGTTCAAAAATGTTTATAATTATAGTTTGAAAATTGTACTAATGTGAACATCTGGAAATAAATACAAAAGTTTAGATTGCGTACATTTTTGGTTGGTGTCAGATTATTTATAACATAATAGTGATGAATGCTGGTTGGAGAGGCCCCCTGAGAATTTTTGCCTATTTTTGGCCCCAACAGACTCTAGAAACACTCCTGATAAGAAATGAATCAATGTCTCCCTGCCTGACCAGGGGCTTTCTGTGCACACACATTTGAAATGCGTGTTCAGAAAACTGACTCATCGTGTGAGTACCCAATTGAGTTCTTTTTAGTGGCTTATTATGCTTGGATGGTCAAATAAATACACACGCATCATTTCAAAATGCAGGTCTGGCCAAGTATTCATGCAAACACAGTCAGTTATGTCTTAAGTGAATGTAAACAGCTTAATAAGAACCACTGTACATGTCATACAGTTAATTCTATTTTGCTTTACATTTAATTGCTTTATTAATTTTCCTTAGTATTTCTTACTTAAATACTACTGATAGACCTACCTAAGAAAACGTATCGTTATCGAGAAATAAGTCTGTAGTCATATTGCCCCTCTATAAACATTAGCATTTGGTGATTCCAGTCTTGAATTTCACGTAAAATGTGAAATATACTTTTTAATGTAGGAAATATCATAAACCCTGCTAATAGTGATATATATTTTTTTTCATTTTAGGAATTCAAATTCAAAGATCAGAGCTGTGTTCAGAAATGAGTTTGTTGTGATTGATAGACGGATTAAAAGCAGTAATAAAGCATGAAGCTCGTTGTTATGACCTGCTGCTAAATGTAACTCTGTACTCTCTCTTTCAGCCTATATAACTGTGGCATCAAAACACTGAAATGTCAACTCGAACTGGAGGACACAATATATAATATATATAATATATAGTGTGATACAATAACAAAACAGGTTCATTTGTACTTTCACTTGTAATATAATAAAAGTTCTCTTTTTTTTCTTTTATTAAACCATTTTTTGATAGGAAACTAGTTCAGGTGCTGATGGCATGATATAAAAATATTAAACAGCAATGGCAAGATGTAATAGTGGTATTTTTTTTATTTTATTTTTTTTACATTTATAACATTAAAATATTAATTTAACAGCTCAGTGTTGAGTTTACAATTGCAATTTTAAATCTTTTTAAAATTTCATTACTTTTTGGACTCTGCCATCAAGGACTTGGACCTGAGTCCATCTCGACCCATTTTGGACTCGGACTTGATTGGTTAAGGACGTGGTCTCGGCTTGAACTCGTCAAAGGTGGACTCGGACCCAACACTATGATCACTGCTTCTTGCCAGGAGGGTGGTATGTTTCCTGATGTCCAGAGTATATTAAAGTTTTTAAGAAGAGGAGACAGAACATTGTGGGAAAGGTGTTTTATCAAATGATAACGAATGTTGTCTGGCCCAACGGCAGTACCATTGGAACAGTTTAGAGTTCAAGAGTTCTTCCATTGAGAAGATCTGGTTATATTTCAGCCTCAGCCGTGTCCTCTTTCCTGTTGTTCAGATATGGATGAGGAAAGGCTTTTATACAAATGCCAATTCAGTGGCATGTAGTAAATTTTCCAACTTGGACCTTCTTTGCACATTCCACCAGAATCTGTCCAGACCGCAACTTTTTTGCATTTGACTGTGCTTGCTATTCCTCAAAATGCTTGTATAGCTTGATCAGGTGATAGAGATTCCAAAATTATGAATCCCTGCCAACTATCACATAGTAAAGAAAAAGAATACCCAGTTACTGAACCAAGATCTAAGTCCTGATCCAGCATCCTTCTTTTAGGGGTTTGTTTGGCAGCCATGACTATTTGTACTTTGTTTTATCGCCCCTACTCCCCACCCAACAAGGCAATGCACAGACCCATGGACATGCTGCAGATATGCATCACAGACATAGGGATGGTATACTCGAGCAATCAGGTAAAGTGCTTACATTACTTGACTGACACTTAGCCAAAGCTAAGCAAAGAGTGAGAGAGAGAGGGAGAGAGAGAGAGAGAGAGAGAGATTATGGCCAATATTGAAGCCAAAAGGTACAACAAAGGCAAGTCTTGACCAGCCACTTGATTGGATCCGGTCCTTCCAGCCTCCTGTCTAAATAAAGTAGGAGCCAAAGCACTTTTGTTGAACTTGGGGTAGCCACAGTAGACCACATTCCTCAAGCACCAGGACCTCTTCCTCCTCAGTCACATATCATAACTCACAGCAAATAAGTCACCCAATTTGTTGCCTCTTACGATCAGCTAGGAGGTGCTAGAGAGCTATTCTACCCTGGGTCCCCATGGGGTCAGGGGTTCCTATTAACGTGACCAATATGTGTATATCCATAAATATCCATAAATCTAAACTAAATCCAAAGGTTTGTACACAACCACATACAATCACCGTCTGCTTTAATTGGAACACCTGTAAACCTGCAACACGATGCATAAAATCATGCGGATACATGTTAAGAGCTTCAGTTAATGTTCAAACATCAGAATGGGGAAAAAGTCTGATCTATGTGACTTTAACCGTGGCATGGTTGTTGGTACCAGATCACATCCTGTGAGCGGAGGGTCTGCAGGCTGAAACACCTTGTTAATGAGAGAGATCAGAGGGGAATGACCAGACTGGTCTGAGCTGACAGGAAGGCTATAGTAACTCAAATAAGCACTGTTTACAACCACACTGAGCAGAAAAGCATCTATGAATGCAAACCTTGAAGGAGATGGTACAACAGCACGCTACAACAGCACAAGACCACATGATAGCCTCAGACGCCTGTTCTTGGCTGACAGGAGTGGAACTCAATGTGGTCTTCTGCTGTTGTAGCCCATCCACCTCAAAGTTTGATTTATGCATGCTGAGATGCTTTTCTGCTCACCATGGTTATAAAGAGTGATTATATGAGTTATTATCCTTGCTGGCAGCTGGAACCCATTTGGTCATATTCCTCCGACCTCGCTTATCAACAAGGTCAACTGCTGTTGTTTTCCATGTCTGGTTGTTAGTACATCAGTGGTTTCTTTCTTTTTCAGGATATTCCAAATTGTTGTACTGGCTATAACCAATGCTTGTGCAATGGTTTTGATCGATGTTCCATCTTTTCTCAGCTTCAAAATGGCTTGCTTTTCTCCCAAAGACAGCTCTCTGGTCTTCATGTTGGTTTATCCTTATGAACAATAAACACTGTCTTCACAGGTAAAACCCAAGGCTCAAACCAAATGCAGGCATCCAGAGCTATTAATTGTTTAAACATTCATTTAACAGGGCACACCTGAGCCAATATTTCTGATCACTTGAAAATTCGGTGGGTTTAAACAAAAGCTGTCATATTCTAAGTTGTTTAACACGTCTAGATATAAATATCCGGAAATGAAAGCTAGAATTCTGATCCATCGTCTCATATTCATCTTTTGAGCCCCAAACCCAAATGTCTTTAGTGTATACCAAAAAGTACTTTCAGAGGGGACTGTACAGTCAAGGTCCAAAAGTATTCGGACAGTGGCGCAATTTTAGTAATCTTGCCTCTGTACTTAATATTGCGCTAACTGTTTAGGAATTACAGCCATTTGTTACAGACTGTACATAATGCTCTCACCAATGTTGGTTTATAAAACAGAGCATTTCATTTCTAAAATATAATTTGCTGAACTGCGTTCAAAGCCATTGTAAAATCCTCAGTATACACACACACCAGTGATCATACAACAATAATTGTATTCTATACTGAAGTGGCAGGGTTTACACCAAGCAAACTGTCGCACTTAAGCTAGTCTTATTCATAGAATACCCATAGAATAGTGTTTGGTTGCTAGGCAACATAACAGACAAAGCGCACTGTTAGTCATCTAGATTACATGGTTTAAGAATTGTTTATTATATTATTCATAATAAATTAAATTATTTATTGAATACTGGATTTTATTATATCTGTCGTCATTTCATAAAGCAAATAAGCCGCTCGAGACTTGTAGGATTTTATCTCGGGCATGGGTGAATGGAACGGGGGCCCACTCCTGTATTTTACCTAGGGCCCCAAATTCACTAATTCTGCTTCTGTGCATAAAGAATCAGTCAGTTTTTTACTTCATTCATTCATTTCATACATTTCGTTGTTGTTTGTTTAGTAATTGGGAGCAAAATATTTAGTATGCAATATTCAATATATGTACAAGCAAATTTGTTCCTTCTCACTACAACACATTATAGCACACATATGGATCACTATACCATCTACTCACAGCTTAGCTTTTCTAAAATGTTTTTTATTCCCTTATTCTTCTGTAGACTCATGTTTCACATGTGTGTTTGAGGTCATATGTAATATCATTTAAAAGACATTGCTCACAGCAATTGTGGGGGGGGGGGGGTATTTGTGAACAGTTTTATGCAACGTTTCCCATGTGCGAATGCTGTAGAACCAATACAGTTTGAGGGTGTTTCACATTCACGTTTCAGTGCTCCAAGACGTGGTCAGACTACATTTGTAGCTCATTTTGTGGTCCACTTGATTTGTGTTTTGTGAAAACAATGTGTACTCAGAGCTATATGTGGAAACACCTTGGATGATTTTAATATAATATGTGCAGTCCTATTAGAGATTGAGTTTTGTTAAAGTTGCCAAACTACATAGAAAATTTATTTCAGCAATTAAAAACATATGGTTAGTATCAAACATCTTGAACTATTTTGGTAAAGTTTGCGCAATTGCTGTCTGCACTTGCCAGTGTCCTTCGATGTTAATATAAAGGTTAAAGAAAGCCTCTTGACCCCAGACTGCTGTCATTCTGCCTTAAAGGAATGTAGGAGACCTGAAACCTTATATTCTGTCGTCTACATGTTTCACTGGCATGAAAACTGCGAAAGCATCGTTCTGTGTGTTATAATATTAACGTAATATCTGGTAGAGAAACTTATGTCTGTTACTTACTTTTGTCCTTCCATTTATCCTGTAGTTTCGCAGTTTTCCGTTACAGTGACGGACAATATCGTCCATGCGACTCATTAGGACAGCTATTTTCTCACATCCAGGCTCCTTTCCCTCGAGCCATGTGATCTTATCACCTCTTATGTCCTTAGTTGAGTCACTTTTTTGACTGACTAACTGTCCATCTGTAAACTCCCCAGAGGTGTAGTGAGCACAGACCTCTTCTAACACGCTGAGACCAGCTGTTCACCGAGGAAGTTGTTCACAACATAAATGCCATGTTTATTCATACATGGCCCTATATATTCCATGGCCAGTTTTTGATGAGGAGACATTGTTTGCCCGTTGGAGACATTATCACCAGTCTGTTCAGGTTCAGTTCCAGACACAGGTTTGATCGATGGTGAAGGTTTTGTGGTGCCTGCATGTGGTTTGGATTTTTCCGAGGCTGTGCAGCTTGGTGTTCTGCTCTTTTGCTGTTCCTGCAGTGGTTTCAGCTCCTTCTTGATGTTATCTCGGCAGTTAGGTTGTGCCGAGGGTGTGTGTGTGCTGTAGGAGTGGGTTGTTTTCGGCCTGCTTGTATCTAACACGAGACAGTGTCAGCTTACACAAATGGCATTTCAGTGGGATTTGATCTGTAATGTAACGTGTCTCTAACACAGACATTATTCATAGGCATAAAAATCCAGCTCCTTGTCTAGAACGTCTTTAAAAAATAAATAAATAACACACATTGTGCCACATCACACCCCACAGACAATGATGCGGAAATGTGTGTGCTACAGTCTGACTCATAGTAGTGTAAGTAATAAAATAATAAATGAGTATAGGTGTCACCCAATAAATTGTCAGCTCAGTGTGTATATATATTCTTATGATGCTTCAAGTGTGTTCCTGTTTTCCCCCATCCCCTTTCATGCAGGTTAACCTGGATAAATTTTACATCCTGATAGTGAATCATGTGATCAAGACCAAGCTGAAGAAAAAGAAAATAATAAAGATTTAATCAGCTGGCATTTTCTATTTCCATCAGGAGGTCTGAAACGTTCTCAGTGTGAAGACGTTTCCACTGACCACTTTTATGATCAGAGCTCTGATTAGTTTTAGGAGTATGCTGTTAATGATTTTAAATCTTAGATTCGTTACACCAAATAAGCACCATCATGAATAGATTTATTTATTATAAATATAGAAATTTGCCCTGCTGCTTTGCTTACATCATAGCACAGAGACAGCATTAGTTAAAGTAGTAAATGACCTTCTACTGACCTACGATCAGGGTTGTGTCTCTCTGCTTGTGTTACTCGACCTTAGTGCAGCTTTTGATACTATAGATCACACTATTCTCCTTGATAGATTAGAAAATGTTATTGGTATTAAGGGAACAGTCCTCTCCTGGCTCAGGTCTTATCTGACCGATCGTTATCAGTTTGTAGATGTAAATGGTGAATTCTCCATGCGTACTGAGGTTACTTTTGGAGTTCCACAGGGTTCTGTTTTAGGCCCACTGCTCTTTACTTTATATATGCTACCCCTAGGTCAAATTATTCGTAAACATGGAATTAGCTTCCACTGTTATGCTGATGATACACAGTTGTATGTTTCAGCGAAGCCAGAGGACAGACAGAAGCTTAGTAAAGCTGAGGATTGTGTAAAGGACATTAGACATTGGATGTTAACTAACTTCCTTCTACTTAATTCTGATAAAACAGAAATACTTTTATTAGGCCCACGTGTAGCTAGAAGTAATCTTTCTGATCACATGGTTACTCTGGATGGTCTTTCTGTTTCATCATGTGCAGCAGTTAAAGACCTTGGAGTGATTATTGACTCCAGCCTATCATTTGATGCTCATGTAGATAATATTACTAGGATAGCCTTCTTTCATCTCAGAAATATTTCTAAAATAAGAAACATATTGTCACTACATGATGCGGAAATACTAGTTCATGCATTCATCACCTCTAGATTAGATTACTGTAATGCCTTACTGTCTGGATGTTCCAGTAGGAATATAAATAAGCTCCAGTTAGTCCAGAATGCAGCTGCTAGAGTCCTAACTAGAACTAGAAGGTACGACCATATCACACCGATATTAATATCAATATCAATACTGCATTGGCTCCCAGTAAAATCTCGCATTAACTATAAAATACTTTTATTAACCTATAAAGCACTAAATGGTCTCGCGCCACAATATCTAAGCGACCTTTTGGTTTTATATAATCCGCCACGCCTACTTAGATCAAAAGATGCAGGCTATTTGACGGTACCTCGAATAGTGAAGGCTACAGCAGGGGGAAGAGCTTTCTCTTATAGAGCCCCACAGTTATGGAACAGTCTTCCTATTAGTGTTCGGGACTCAGACACAGTCTCAGTGTTTAAGTCTAGGCTTAAAACGTATTTGTTTACTCAAGCCTACCCTGACTAGATTCTGCTCTACTACTTCGCAGTCATAATAATCTTTTTTCTCCCTCTCTCCTTTCGCCGAGCCCCACATGAATTTATGGAGATACTAGAGATCCAGATCCTTTCTGCCTCTGGATGGAGCTCAAATCTTCTTTAATTCCAGACTGCTGGGACTACGGCTGCTCCTAAGGCCATACAGACTTCATATAAATCCATAATGAACTTTTTCACACTATCTGTTGTTACCCAGATGAGGATGGGTTCCCTTCTGAGTCGGGTTCCTCTCAAGGTTTCTTCCTCTTAAAACATCTTAGGGAGTTTTTCCTTGCCACCGTCGCCACTCAGTGGCTTGCTCAGTTGGGATAAATTCGCACCTTTAATATCTGTATACCATGTTGATATTTCTGTAAAGCTGCTTTGAGACAATGTCTATTGTAAAAAGCGCTATACAAATAAAATTGAATTGAATTGAATTGAATTACAGGTGCAGAGAAAACCATGTTTTTGAAATTCAGCTTGGACCTCGTACACAAATTGCTGAAGTCTGATATGCTGCAGGTTTGTTACCATAGGAATAAGATGGTTTATAAAATAAATCTATATATGTATGAGTTTTTATTTTAATTCTTTTATAGATGAATCATTAGTTGTTGTTTATAAACTAATTTTACAATGATGTCTTTCCTTCCCATCGCTATTGACCAAACTGTTTTTCCACTTAGCTTTGTTAAGCCGTAAAGTCATGTCATTTCCGTGAATACAGGTTTGTCTTAGTTTTATTCTGAGCTTTAATATAACCTGTCGCTGCTTTGTTTTTTCTTTTGCAGTCCTGTTGCATTTACAGTGAGGCTCTTTTGTCGACTAACAAACATTAAAAAAATATTAGGAGTCATTTTATATTTTCTATACAGTGTATATATTTAATACAACATAAATGATCTTACTTACTTTATGATCTATTGAATGCACCTGTTTATGGATTTGTTTCCTGTGTGTGTGTGTGTGTGTGTGTGTGTGTGTGTGTGTGTGTGTGTGTGTGTGTGTGCATGTAGGAGGAGCTACGGACAAGGGGAGAGAGCTTCACCTCGAAGCTGCAGTATCAGTGGTCAGCCACGAAGAAAACTGCCCCAAACTGCTGAAGCTCACAGGAATGCCCGGCCATCTCATCGTGGCTCTGTTCGAGCACAGCTCAGTGGTGTGGCGCATGAAGAGTCCTGCTGGACAGACCTCCCCTGGTGAGAGCAAATCTGACCATGCAGACCCTAAGCACCAATACTCAAGCAATCACACACCATTTTGATTGCAACTTGAATATTTATTAAGATGTACAATAGCCTCTTTTTTTAATGGTTATACTCATGAAACAGTGTGGACTCATGAAAGGTTAGGGTTGATGTGCTGATGTTGCTGGTCATTTAGAATCATGATGTGCCTAGAAAAAATGTCAGCAAGCGAGGCACGGTTCTGGAAAGTCTGGAGAAAGTACAGAAATTTTTTTCATGGTGTACATCAAGATGTGAATATTTTGCTGTCAAACTCGGAGCACTAAAGCTTTATATTTCCTTATTGTCTGTTCAAATACAGCCTCTGTAAGTAATGTAAGAATCGAATAATTGCTCAAGCCAAAAAAAGTTTCTTATTTCATTAAGAACCATGCAGCCCTAGGTAGAGCTCGACTGCGTCCCTTGCAGGAGCAGCTGAGAAGGGTCCAATGTCATTATGCAGCACAAGAGCGGCCTCTAGAGGAGAAATAAAAACTAATTTTCTTGTTATTTGAAGTGTCTTTTAATTAATTTTGGACGTCTCTATTTTTATCTGTTATTTGGAGTGCTACATTAAATTAACATTTATTAATAGTTAATATATTATATTTATTTCATTTTAAAAAGTGCAGTACATTTTCATGGTACAGTCAGTACTTTTGTTTATTTTTGTAATAAAGTTCAGGAATATTTTACTTTGAGTGTTTTCATTTAGTATCAGTTTTACCAAACTTCTGCCCGACTTGGTTACTGGTATCAGAAAAATTGACTATTGGTCGACCCCTAGCCCTAGGGTGTATAACAAAAGGCTGCTTTAAACAGTTTTTAACAACAGCATTTACTCATCACATGTTTTCTGTGCCACTTTTGTTTGCCTGACCAGACATTCACGCAGTGGCTAAAGAGATCGCATCCATTAACGGTGTTGACTTTCTCAAGATCCGTAATATCCTTCTAGAGAAGTGGCTTTGCACACCAGGGCAGACAAATGGCAAGGTAAGAGGTTTTCAAACACACACAGGAACTTTAAATGTTGGCTGAAAACTGAGGAATAATTCTCAAAGCATCTTATCAAACAAAGCAACTAAGCTTTAAAAACCCATACTGGCACAGATTATTGAGTGATTATTAATAACAGTGTTTATATCACTACAGGACCTCCAGTACCAGGACTCTGTGACTGATCTTACTGAGGATCCTGATCTCATGAGGTGAACTAAAAACTCCTCCATTATACTTCACAGCTCTTTTTCCCATCAAAGAAAAGTTTTTTTTATATGCACATTTCTTTTCTTCTGTTTTACAGAGTGGTGTATTTGCTGCAGATGCACCCCATGGATATGAGGCATGTCTGCTCAGTCCTATCCCGAGTGCAGAGACATGGGTAAATCAGGTAAACCTGTAGCTTCATACGCCTCGTCCCATACGCCTCGTCCCATACGCCTCGTCCCATACGCCTCGTCCCATACGCCTCGTCCCATACGCCTCGTCCCATACAAGGAAAGTATATCTGGAAAACTAAGCGTTACGTATCAGACTTGACACATTTCACTGGTGTGTAAAACATAACACTAACCTTTTTTTTTTTAAAGAAAAAAAAACACAATGATTTATTACATTAATACTAAATAACTTTATCTGTATATAGTTACACTTCATATAACTTATGTTTGGGGCTGCAGTGACTAGTCTGAATAATCAGTAGACTTCCTGTAGAAGTCCCTGTATAAGTTATTACAATAGAAATGATAATGTTGTAGAATGAGAGCATTAGTCTGTCTTTTTTTTGTTTTTTGTTCTTTTCTCAGCTGTTGGGAGGATCCGGTCTCAGACTGACCTTTGAGCACCGCAGCCGTGTGCTGCTCTGCCTCATTCACCTTGTAGACTCGGCCACGCTGGAGGCTCTGTCTCATACACCCAGAGATAAAGTAGAGATGCACCGATGCTAAATTTCTCAGCCAATACCGATAATCGATTATTCAGAGTGATATCGGCCGATACCGATAGTTCTGCCTTTTATACTGTAATGGAACCTGCAGTGGAAAGGGCACTACAACTACAATTACTAGCTGACCTGTTGTAATAAACTAGCTGAGGAACTCGAGGTTGATCAGGGATTCGTACAGTAACATTTGAATAATTAAACATGATCATGCCTATTCCCTAGGGTCACTACAAAGGCTCAAGGAAAGATTGAATGAATGATTTTATGGTAGAAATGCTTGCTTAATAATTATAGTGTATGCTGTTTAATCATGATGTGTGTATGCTGCTTAATTATGCTGTATAATCTAAAATGCGTTAATCATATAAAGAGGCGTGGAATGAGAAACCAGAGAAAGAGAGAGAGGAAAAGAAGAAACAGAGCTTGGAGAGGAAGCGGCATTACTGTCGGACCTACCCAAAAGCATCTTACACCCTACTGCCAGATCAAGAGGAGAGTTACACAATCATTTCCGAAACCTGGTCTTCCCTCAGCTCGCCAAGAGATATGGGCCTCAGCTTTCTGGAATATCTCCCCAACAACTGGACAGTGAGATTGAGTCCCACGCCAAAACTTGTGAGTTGTAAAACTTAGATCCGGTGTAAAATTTTAGCAGTGCAGAGATTACAGAGATTACAAACTGTAGTTTTATCATTCCACACAAGAGACATCATCTTTACACACAGCACAAAATCCATGTGTTTTCCCACCCTCTTTTGATTGACAGGATATAATCGGCCCTGATCGGATGTTTTTAAACTACCGATACCGATTATCGGTGCATCTCTAAGATAAAGTCAAGTATGTGCCAAGAGTTTTGAAACTGGGGAACGTCTTATGTTCTGTAAATGATGTCTCAGACAATTTCTTAAATGTATTAATTTCTGCATTTTTAAAAATAATAGTTCAACAAGCTTAATAAGGGTTTAAATTTGTTAAAGGAGCAACGTTTTCTATTTAGCCCAGTCTATACGCAACGTTTGGTCTTGAAATTGTCTAGACATGTTTGGTTTCAAGTTTACGTCTTCAGTTTCACACTGGAGCTATAAGATGAATGTAGATAACAAATAATACATTTATCACACCAAAATAATTTCTGTAAAAACAGAATGTTCCTTTAAACACCCTTTAAATGTTAGATAGCCTATACATCTGTGTCAGTATTTATATTATCCAAAATGTTTTTGCAGTTTGGTCTTAAATTTTCCTAGAAAAGGCACATGACAGCCCGCCTGGAGTTTGCCAAAAGGCACCTGAAGGACTCTCAGACCATGATGAAACAAAGATTGAACTCTTTGGTCTGAATGGCAAGCGTCATGTCTGGAGGAAACCAGGCACCACTCATCACCTGGCCAATGCCATCCCTACAGTGAAGCATGGTGGTGGCAGCAACATGCTGTGGGGATGTTTTTCAGCGGCAGGAACTGGGAGACTAGTCAGGATCGAGGGAAAGATGAATGCAGCAATGTACAGAGACATCCTTGATGAAAACCTGCTCCAGAGTGCTCTGGACCTCAGACTGGGGCAAAGGTTCATCTTCCAACAGGACAACGACCCTAAGCACACAGCCAAGATAACAAAGGAGTGGCTACAGGACAACTCTGTGAATGTCCTTGAGTGGCCCAGCCAGAGCCCAGACTTTTGAACATTGAACATCTCTGGAGAGATCTGAAAATGGCTGTGCACCGACGCTCCCCATCCAACCTGATGGAGCTTGAGAGGTCCTGCAAAGAAGAATGGGAGAAACTGCCCAGAAATAGGTGTGCCAAGATTGTAGCATCATTCTCAAAAAGACTTGAGGCTGTAATTGGTGCCAAAGGTGCTTCAACAAAGTATTGAGCAAAGGCTGTGAATACTTATGTACATGTGCTTTTTTTGTTTTTTTATTTTTAATAAATTTGCAAAGATTTCAAACAAACTTCTTTCATGTTGTCATTATGGGGTATTGTTTGTAGAATTTTGAGGAAAATAAAGAATTTAATCCATTTTGGAATAAGGCTGTAGCATAACAAAATGTGGAAAAAGTGAAGTGCTGTGAACACTTTCCAGATGCACTGTATTATTAAGTGATCTGTTGGAGCCACAGTAAACAAAATTCAAAGTACAGTATTTTATTTATCATTTCCACAGTATTTGAAAAAACCTATGTTCAGTTGTATAATAAAGTTTGGGCACCCCTGGACAAATGACATATTTTGTTGATTTTTACTGCTCCTTTGCCTTTCTGGCAAACATATAGACAGATCTCTCTGAGAGTTTTCTTGGTCCTCCAGATGTTGTTGTTTTCCATAGATCTTAATGAGAATTCGTACAGTGGAAATTGTGAGCTGGCAACGCTTTGAAATCTTTTTAATAGACTTCCCCTGCTTTGTAGGTATCAATTAGCTTCTTTTTTAATCCTCAGTCAGCTGCTTGTCCAAGCCCATGGTTGTTGAATGTTATCCCATGGTTTAAAGAGATTAATACGCTCGGGATTTGTTGTAACTTATGACAATTCTTGACCTGCATAAGGAGTTTTCAGAAGTCATTTACAGCCTTACGAGTTAATTAGGATCTGAGAGGATACATACCACAATCAGTGTACACTGTAGAATTATTAGGAGTCCTATTGGCACTGCAGCGGTCAGAAAAAAATCATCAGAACCAAGATGTCGCTATAGCTTCTGACAGTCTATCAGCACTATCAAGCATACATTCTGGGAAAACATCGTGCAGAGAAGACGTTGTCTACCAAATATTTTATCTGCTTCTCATACTTCATGCTAAGGGGCTGAATGTTTCCTTCTTCTGGGTTCCTGCACATGTAGGGGTAGAAGGAAATGAAACTGTGGATGTACTGGCAAAAAGATCTATAAAACATGAAACAGTTGATATACAAGTACCATAAAGTAGAGCAGAGATCAAGCCCATTATAAAGGGACACGCGCATAAAATATGGCAGGAATACTGGGACACAGCTGACACCGGACGACATCTATATACCATACAAAAACAAGTAGGCATGAATGTGAGGTGGGGCAGAGACCCAAAGGAAAAGATGATAATTACGTGGCTTAGAATATGTCATGCTGGCTTAAATCTAGTATTAAACAGAATAGGAAAACACCCCACTGGACTCTGCACACACTGCAGTACACAAGAGACGGTAAAACATTCTGTTAGACTGCAAAAGGTATGAGGAGGAAAGAACTGAACTAGAGATGCAGATTGGAAAACAAAACATGACACTAGAGAACTTGCTGGGAAAAACATCTGGGAAAATGCACCGCCCCTAATAAACTATCTAAAAAATACTGGGTTAAGTGAGAGACTTTAGTAATCTAGTAGGAATATCTAGGATATAGTTATTTATCTCTTTATTTTCTTTTATTTATGTAGTATTGTTTTGGTATTATTATTATTAATTTTTTTTCATTTTATTTATTTTTTTTCCGCCAATCTACTGCCCACACTCCAGTCCAGTAGGTAGCGGTAATGCACCTTTAGCTGGTTTGCCAACCGCCATTAAAACAAAAAGAAGAAGACGACTATAGCACCTAAACCCACACTGCGCATGCGCAAAGCCGGATGACTCAGCCATTAAACTAGTAGAAGAAGCTCTAATTAGCCAGTGAAGCTACATGTTGTTCGGCCACTTCCACTTATAAAAGAAAATCATGCAATATTCTCAGACTCTGCAGTTATTGACAGAGTGAATTCATCGTTTTAAATAGAATCAAAAATAACATTGACAGATTGCTAATCTCATTTCGATTAGCTTGCTAATTAATTACACTGCGCATGCATGGACTGGACTGCCTCCTCAAAAGCTAGCACCGCTAGCATATTTGTATAATGTTAACATTAATATTTAACCAGAGAACTGAATAAAAAGTGTTACAAAATGTTATTTCTCTCTTCTTCTCCTCTTTTTCTTCTTCTTCTCTGTACGGGTGTGAGTTATCTTTGGTCGGTTCCTCGGTGATCCAGACATTAGCGAACTGAGCTCCGAGAGTGAACCACTGCGCCGTCACCGCCTGCTTCATACTGATACACCTGAAACACAGGTGTTAACACCGTTAACTACACACATATACACAGTACAGCACAAAAAAAAAACGGGTTCGGTTACACAGAACCGAATAAACTCACTTTATTTTGGGTCCAAATGGGCCAGAACAAAAACTAACACTAACAACGCTTTCTGCTCCTCGCTTCGACTTCTTGCGCTCGCGGTGACGTCACCAACGTAACGGAACATTGACGTAAATTTGAATCTGTGAGGAGAAAATAAAATAAAATAAACCCAAATATTATTTCATAAAAAGCTTCATTATTCTCTTCTTCTTAAACACGATAGAGGATAAGATATACAAATACATTAAAAAAAACAGCTTTATTATCATTATTTTAAATCAAATCGACTTTAAAATTGCTCCTTTCTAATTAAATTTTAATTAAAAATATACTTTATCTTACTCTTGTCCAATTTAATTTTTTTAAATTAATATTTAAATCATCGATTATTGTAGACAAGTTGAGGTTTCACGTTCTTTGTGCTTTATTATCATAAATATACACTTTGTTTAAACTTTTGAGTTTGGACACAAAATGTAAACATTCCTCATGAATCCAGAACATTAATTTGTTTATTATTTAGAAAGTAATAATTAAACAGGTGAATAAAATGATCAGATTAATCACTTGCAAGATTTAAGATATGAATTTCTTGTATTAAGTGAGGTTTTTAATTATACACAGATATAAATATATTTTATTTATTTGTAGTTTTCATATTTGACTCAGTACATTACACTACATATTTAATCAACTATTTATCAAGTTGTTGTTTTTTAAAATATTTAACTGAATGATTCTGTCCAAGATCAAAAAAAAAAAAAAATCCATCAGTATCGTGAAAAATCCATCAGTATCTTTTAATAAATAATCTAACAACACCATCAATACATCTAATCAGTAAATAAAAAATCTACATTTATTCAGTTGATCTATTAACAGGTTTATTGAAAGTTTTTCAGCTCCGGCATGTAAAGAAGCCATGGCTTTAATCTGAACTTCTGATTTCTAACGACAATTAAACGACAAAATACAGAATTAAAGAATGTCCTTATTTAAATTCAAAGTCATGAATAAAAATATTTAAAAATATGGACTACATGTCATTTCTACAAGTGTTCATACAGACAGAAAGACCACAGATGAAACAGATTTAACAGATACAGGACAATTAGTACAAGGAAAGTGAGAAAGAAATAGAATGATCATTTATTTTTATTTTTTTAAATAAAATTACAACTGTGTTCAAGATCACAGCAAAAAGACAGTACAGGAAATGTAAAGGAACAAAAATATTTCACATTTCCTGTTTAAATTCAACAGTAAAATCACATGAACTGAAGACATTGTGACTTTTTGAAACTGGTAGTTACATTTTTGAGTCAAATGGAGCAGGTAGTGATGAAGAAGCTGCCTCAAAAGATCATTTCTGTTCCTCGAAAAGTAAAAAAAAAAAAAACATTACGTCCTAAATATATGAAAAATAAACATTATGTACATTTTATGTTAAATTACAGTGAACCTGATGGAGAGTGAAGCTTATGGAGGCAAAGCGTTCACAGTACCACAGTGTTGAATTCACAGTACCAATGGACAGGATGTACTCTTGTGTCTGAGTTTCTCATTCTCCTGAAACACACACACACACACACACACACACACACACACACACACACACACACACACATGCACACACACACACACACACACACACACACACAGTGGCATTGTAAAGCAAAACATTGGAATATATATCTTAATCACATCGCATAGTCCTTTTATTGAGTCTGAATCAGTTTGACTGATTCATTTAGAGTTGATTCAGAGTCAAATCACTTTCTAGTGAGAATCAAATCAAAACAAATCAATCAAATACTCATCTCAGTCTAGATCGTTTTTCAAGTGTGTGACTCTCACTAGAAAATTAATTGACTCCAAATCGTCTCGAAACGAATCAAACAATCAAACCGATTCAGACTTGACAAATGGACTAATAGAAGAGAAAGAGCAACAGGAAAGAGGATAGCCTTCATGCTGAAAGCAAACCAGATCAGAACCTTACATTAGATTATTTTCTATATTTTTATTTTAAATCACTTCTGTTGTTTCTCTTCTTTCTGCACTGGATTGAGGAAACACAGCAATAATAAATGAATAAATAAATGTATCTGTCCAGCTTCCTCCTCTTCTTCCCCCAGAATGACGTGTGGGTGACGGACTGATGGATTTTAAAAAAAGATGTCTGGGCAAACTCTGATCTCCTGGAGTTAAAAGTGAGCATCCAAGGAAATTTAATGTGTTAACTGCACTACATTCTGCAGTCACACAGGACCAGAAAAAAATATGTACATCTACTGTACATGTTAACACACAAAACAAGCTTTTGAGTATTAGTTACCCTGTCTTATTAAACAATGCACCAAATAATTAAAAGTTCATCTATCATTTCACTTCCACTAATCAGTCTTTTGACCAGTCTAAAAATAAAAGAAATTCAGACTTAGCAGGAAAAACTAAAGATATGTGGATGATGAAGTCTCAGTTCCACCGCTGATTCAACAGGCAGCTTCAATAGTCCTGGATCTTCTCCTTCTACTTTAAAGCTTGGAGAAGGGCACATCTTTCGGGCTCTTCTTTTCCAGGGCTGCCTGCGCTGACTTCATAAGATCCTGTGTCTGCAACATGCTCATGTTCCAAGTAGCCTGGAGACACAGAGGAGAAATCTCAGATTTCGACCACTCTACTTTGTGTTTGCGGCCATACTGTGTGTGCATGGCTCTACCTTGAGGCTAAAAATGCTATTCATGTCATAAGCAGATTCTTACCATGTAGTCTAGGCCCTCAGTCACGCTGTGGTCTCTGGAGTAGAGGAGGTTGATTTTGGTTCCCTGGACAGCGACGGGACTCTGGCCTGCAATCTCACCTACTATTTCCAGAGCTCCAGCAATCATCGACTCTTTATCAGGGAACACACGACTGCAGAGATGAAGAACAGAACTTGCACTTACCTTCATTTATACTAAATAATGAAGCTACATGAAAAAATACACAGTACAACCCAAAGTCACATTCTTCTGTTATTATTCCATATCTTCCATGTGTCAGTCCAAAATTTCACCATTTTGTGATCACAGAAATTAATGCAAAACCAAGAAAAATCCACAATATTCAGAGGAGCTTCCACTTTTTCAAAGTTACTGCAGATTTGGGCCAAAATGTGTCATGACACGTCATCACCACAACAGGCCTTCAGCACAGGTTACTCTACTTCCTGAACAAGTGCAGACCCGGATACAAGTTGCGTTCACATTCATGGGACAATTCACATTCACAGTTCCAGTGTAACCGAACTCTGACCACCTTCTACAGGTAGTCTCGGGTTCACATTACGACTTTCACATTACCAACTTTTCATGCAAACTGCTCTGTTTTGGACTAAACTTCCAGTGTGAAAGCTCCTTAAAACAGCTACACTGCAGAATTTTTCTGTTTTAAAATGTACAAATTTCAGGTTTTGGAGTTCTTCTTTGATAAATGACAAGATGGTAATATCATAAAATAGTCCACTTTGTATTAAAACCAGACATCTGATGCTCATTGGTTTATTTAATCTTCAACAAACTGCAAATGTAAATAATTGTACAGAGTGTGCCCCCTTGGGGTCAACTCTTTCATAGGCGCTTGTACGAGTCAGAACAATCAGGCCATTCTTATCTTCTCATCACTTACTATCTCTATATATGATCATATGGACAAAAATAACTTGTTTACAGATCTTGGTGTAAACATGCAAGCAAGCAATGTATGGCAAGTTAATGTTCCTCATACCTTCACCTGAAACCAGGCATCCTGTGTGCACAGACGAATATCACAGGCTGTGATTAGATCCACTCCTGCGAAAGAAGAAATCAGATCCACAAAAAAACTCTTAGTAATTTAGCCTCCTGCAGCTAAATATAGAGTGAAAGCCCCAGTAAAAGATAACTCTCTGATGGTTAAAGCTTTGCAGGAAAAGTGACACCACAACTCTGGAAAGTTCCATCCATATTGTTTGCTGTGTGCATGAGATGATGGTACTTAACACTCCCAACAGACCTGCTCCCACACACACGCCATGCACTTCCACCACCACGGGCTTTGGACACTGCAGACACATCAAACACAAAGTTCAGTTTATATACGACAATGTATTACTCTAATAGGTTATTGATTGTGCAAATACTATGTGCATGTAGAACCCCTACATGCTTTGTGTTTAATTTATGTAAGGAATAAACATGCGGTTATAGGAAAGTAGTCAGCGATCCAATGAAGTGGATTGACCATTACCACCGCAAGGTAGAACTGCACATTCTGAAGTGTTTTATCCCCCTTATACCACAGCAAGTTGTCAACAAATGCATTTCTTTATAAATTAAAGAAGAACATGTCATACACATTAATCTATTTTAAAGGCTGACCGATAGTGGATCTTACAGATGCTGATAACCAAGTCGGGTAGCACTTACTAATAACCGATTACTACTGAATGAAAATATAACACTCAATGGAAAAATTAAGTTTACTTTATTACAAAAATAAACAGTACTGACTGTACCATGAAAATGTACTGTACTTTTTAAATTAAATAAATATATAAATACTAATATATATATATATATATATATATATATATATATATATATATATATATATATATACATACACACACACAGTATCTCACAAAAGTGAGTACACCTCTCACATTTATGTAAATATTTCATTATATCTTTTCATGTGACAACACTGAAGAAATGACACTTTGATACAATGTAAAGTAGTGAGTGTACCCACTTTGGCTCTAATTGGCTATTTATATCCCTATGGTTCACTTTATTTAAATGGTTAGTAGTAATATGGATCCCAGCATAGCTGGGACAGGCACGCCTTTAAGATTTATTAGTTGGAACGTCAGAGGTATGGATAATCCTGTCAAGAGATCTAAGGTTTTCACACATTAGAAACGTTTAAACTCCGATATAGTATTTTTACAGGAGACTCACCTACATATTAAAGATCATCATAGGTTACACTGCCCTTGGGTGAGTCAAGTCTTCCACTCGAACTTTAATTCGAAGGCAAGAGGGGTCGCTATTTTAATTGGCAAAAGGTCACAGTTTTCCTCCACTAACGTTATTGCTGATGTGAACGGTAAATATATTATAGTTGCTGGTACTCTAATGCAAAGACAGGTGTTGTTGGTAAATGTATACGCTCCAAACTTTGATGACGTGGAATTTGCTAATAGATTGTTGAGTAATCTCCCTTTCTTAAATACTCACCTGTTGATTTTCGGGGGAGATTTAAACTGTGTTTTTGACCCAAACTTGGATCGGTCTAATCCCCGTTCTCTGAATCAATCTGCTATGTCTAAAACATTTTCTGATTTTATGTGTCAGAACAGTCTCGTTGATCTCTGGAGATCCCGCAACCCCTCTCTTAAAAAGTGTCTTTCTTCTCCCAGCTGCATTATTCCTATTCGAGGATTGATTATTTTTTATAGACAGCACTCTTGATTCTTGTGTAGTTTCTTCTGACTATCTGGGTATTGTAATTTCTGATCACGCGCCTCTACAATTAGATATTCATCTTTCTATTTATAAACGTAGCCCATCGCCTTGGAGATTTAATTCCCTTCTTTTGGCAGACAGTGAATTCTGTGAGTTCATTTCAACTTCTATTGATGACTTTCTTTTCTTCAATCAGAATGACTCCACCTCTTATTCATTGTTATGGGATACACTTAAATCCTATATCAGAGGGCAGATTATTTCTTACTCCACTCTCTGTAATAAAAAGCGCACTGCTAGGGTTAATGAACTTACATCTGCGATCATTAACCTCGATCAGAGATATGCATTGAACTCCAGAACTTTTTAAACAGCGTCTCGACTTACAGGCAGAATTTAATCTTATTTCGACTAAAGAGGCGGAACGCTTGTTGTTACATACTTGTGGTTCATACTATGAACATGGCGACAAGCCGAGTCGTTTACTGGCACATCAGCTACGGCAACAGGCCACTTCCCGTCTCATACCTAGTATTAAAAACACTTAAAATATTGTCACTACAGAACCCATGGAAATTAATGCTACTTTTAAATCGTTTTACTCTTCGCTTTATAAATCCGAATTTCCTACAGACAATACTAAAGTGAATGCATTTCTTCAAAACCTTTGTAACCCTGTTAGTGATTCGAATACTGCCATGCAACTGGACTCCCCACTCTCTCTTGAAGAAATTTTAAATTCAGTTAAAACTATGCAATCAACAAAGCTCCTGGCCCGGACGGGTTTCCAATTAAATTTTTAAAAACGTTTATTGGAAAATTAGCTCCACTGCTTTTGGCTATGTTCAACGAATCCTTGGAATGTGGGTCTTTGCGTCCAACTCTGACACAAGCCACAATAGCTCTCCTTCTTAAGGAGGGTAAGGATCCAACCTCCTGTGGTTCTTATAGACCACTGTCTCTGCTTAATGCAGATGTAAAGCTGTTGGCGAAAGTAATGGCATCTCGTTTAGAGAATGTACTCCCTTATATTATATCTGAAGAGCAGAACGGTTTTATAAAGGGACATCAATTGTTTTTCAATACCCGTACACTCTTTAATATAATTTATTCAAAGCATTCGGCTGAGCTTCCTGAGATTGTGATTTCTTTAGATGCTGAAAAAGCATTTGATAGGGTTGAGTGGGAGTATTTGTTTGCAGTTTTGAGGAAGTTCGGATTCGGGGACAAGTTTATTTCTTGGATTAGCCCCCCTTACTCATCCCCTAAAGCCAGGGTTTAGACAAACAATATTTATTCAGATTATTTTGCTCTCGGATGTGGGTGTTGCCAAGGCTGTCCTTTGTCACCTCTGCTTTTTACTGTCGCTATCGAGCCTCTGTCTATCACATTAATATCTTCTCCCACATTTAAAGGAATAGTTCGATACAGTGTAGAATACAAATTGTCGCTATAAGCTGATGATTTGTTATTGTATGTAACCAATCCTATTGCCTCTATGCCTGCTGTCTTGGGTGTTCTGGAGACCTTCGGTGTTGTCTCTGGTTATAAATTAAATTTGGACAAAAGCGACTGTTTTCCCGTCAATACTGCAGCATTTTCTCTCCAACAGTCAGATCTACCTTTTCGATTTAGTCAGTCAGGGTTTAAATACCTAAGCATCAACGTGACACATTCTTTATCTAATGTTTTATCAGCTAATTTTACTCCCCTTATCTCAAAGGTTAAATCCAACATTCAGAGTTGGGGTAACCTCCCCCTTTCTCTAATTGGCAGGATCAACATCGTCAAAATGAATATATTACCGAAGTTTCTTTTCTTGTTCCAGCAAGTTCCTCTTTTTTCTGCCAAAATCATTCTTCGATTCAGTGGATAAGATAATTAGTACTTTTATTTCGGGTGGGAAGCCACCAAGGGTTCGTAAATCTTTATTGCAGGGATGTAGACTTAGTGGAGGACTTGCATTATGCAATTTTCAATTCTATTACTGGGCTGCGCACATCCATAAACTTTGCTACTGGGTTAAATCTCCTGGATCTTCTTGGTGTAAATTGGAACTATCTTCTTGTAGGGAATCCTCTTTACCTGCTTTACTTTATTCCTCTCTACCTACAAAACTCTCCATATATACTGATAATCAAGTTGTCCTCAACACACTTAAGTCTTAGTATCAATTTAGACGGCGCTTTAAATTTGTAGGTGCATCCTCTTTGGGTCCTTTAGACAACAACCATCTATTTCCTCCATCGTGTTTGGACTCTACATTTTCAGTGTGGTATGACAAGGGCATTAAACAAATTAGAAATCTGTATGCCGATGGTGTCTTTGATAGCTTTGCCAATCTGTCATCTACTTGTGACCTCCCTGTGACGCATCTCTTTCGTTATTTTCAAATTCGGAATTTCGTTTCTAGATGATTTCCTGATTTCCCCTCTGCGCCTCCTGAACAAGCTTGGGAAAGCTTGTTTTCAAACAATCCACATCAGAGAGGAATGATTTCTAGGATTTATCATTTTATTCTGGTGCTAGGTAGTGAGGCGAGCACCAAAATTAGGAATGCATGGGAAACGGAGTTAGGAGTACAGATAAGTGAGGCGTGTTGGGAACATGCCATAGGGAGGGTACAGTCTATCACTTCTTGTGCTCGTCTTGGACTTATCCAGTTCAAAGTTTCCAGTTCACAGAGTCCATCTGTCCAAGTCAAGACTTTCTGTAATTGTTGTTTTCGGTGTTTGTACTTTTTAATTTTGTTTTCCTTTATTAGCATAAAAAGAAAAAAACTGCGAATGATTGTTGCTGTGCATTAGTCGGTTTGTTTTTCTTCTCAATAAAATATTTGGGGGAAAAAAAGAAATGTTCAACTGAAATATTCAGCCGAAATATTCAGAAGAAATGTTCAGCAGAAATGTTCACTAGAAATGTTCTGCAGAAATATTCAGCAGAAATGTTCAATAGAAATGTCCAGCAGAAATGTTCAGCTGAAATGTTTGGCAGAAATGTTGAGCAGAAATGTTCAGCAGAAATGTTCAGTAGAAATGTTCAGCAGAAATGTTCACTAGAAATGTTCAGCAGAAATGTTCACTAGAAATGTTCAGTAGAAATGTTCAGCAGAAATGTTCAGCAGAAATGTTCAGCAGAAATGTTCAGTAGAAATGAAACTGGAGATTGTTTGTTTGAGCTGAAATAAAAAAAAAGAAAAGAAAAATAGTGAGTGTACAGCTTGTGTAACAGTGTAAATTTGCTGTCCCCTCAAAAGAACTCAACACATAACCATTACTGTCTAAACCACTGGCAACAAAAGTGAGTACACCCCTAAGTGAAAATGTCCAAATTGGGCCCAATTAGCCATTTTCCCTCCCTGGTGTCATGTGACTTTTTAGTGTTACAAGGTCTCAGGTGTGAATGGGGAGCAGATGTGTTAAATTTGGTGTCATCGCTCTCACACTCCCTCATACTGGTCACTGGAAGTTCAACATGGCACCTCATGGCAAAGAACTCTCTGAGGATCTGAAAAAAAGAATTGTTGCTCTACATAAAGATGGTATAGGCTATAAGAAGATTGCCAAGACCCTGACACTGAGCTGCAGCACGGTGGCCAAGACCATACAGCGGTTTAACGGGACAGGTTCCACTCAGAACAGGCCTCGCCATGGTCGACCAAAGAAGTTGAGTGCACGTGCTCAGCGTCATATCCAGAGGTTTTCTTTGGGAAATAGACGTATGAGTGCTGCCAGCATTGCTGCAGAGGTTGACGGGGTGGGGGGTTTAGCCTGTCAGTGCTCAGACCATATGCCTCACACTGCATCAAATTGGTCTGCATGGTTGCCGTCCCAGAAGGAAGCCTTTTCTAAAGATGATGCACAAGAAAGCCCGCAAACAGTTTGTTGAAGACAAGCAGACTAAGGACGTGAATTACTGGAACCATGTCCTGTGGTCTGACAAGACCAAGATGAACTTATTTGGTTCAGATGGTGTCAAGCGTGTGTGGCGGCAACCAGGTGAGGAGCACAAAGTCTTGACTACAGTCAAGCATGATGGTGGGAGTGTCATTCAATTCAATTCAATTCAATTCAATTTTATTTGTATAGCGCTTTTTACAATAGACATTGTCTCAAAGCAGCTTTACAGAAATAGCAACACGATATACAGATATTAAAGGTGCGAATTTATCCCAACTGAGCAAGCCACTGAGTGGCAACGGTGGCCAGGAAAAACTCCCTAAGATGTTTTAAGAGGAAGAAACCTTGAGAGGAACCAGACTCAGAAGGGAACCCATCCTCATCTGGGTAACAACAGATAGTGTGAAAAAGTTCATTATGGATTTATACGAAGTCTGTTTGGCCTTAGAAGCAGCCGTAGTCCCAGCAATCTGGAATTGGAGTAGATGAGAGCTCCATCCAGAGGTAGGACACCCAAAACGGATCAGGCAGGTCCGGAGAGCAGAAAGGATCAGGATCTCTAGTATCTCCATAAAATTGTGTGTGGCTCGGCAGAAGGAGAGTGGGAGAGAAAAGATTATTAGGACTGTGCTTAGCATAATAGAAAGTCTAGTAAGGGTAGGCTTGAGTAAACAAATACGTTTTAAGCCTAGACTTAAACACTGAGACTGTGTCTGAGTCCTGAACACTAATTGGAAGACTGTTCCATAACTGTGGGGCTCTGTAAGAGAAAGCTCTTCCCCCTGCTGTAGCCTTCACTATTCGAAGTACCATCAGATAACCTGCATCTTTCGATCTAAGTAGGCGTGGCGGATCATAGAAAACCAAAAGATACTGTGGCGCGAGACCATTTAGTGCTTTATAGGTTAATAATAATATTTTATAATCAATGCAAGATTTCACTGGGAGCCAATGCAGTGTTGATAAGATCGGGGTGATGTGGTCATATCTTCTGGTTCTAGTTAAGACTCTAGCAGCTGCATTCTGGACTAAATGGAGTTTGTTTATGCTCCTACTGGAACATCCAGACAGTAAGGCATTACAGTAATCTAGTCTAGAGGTGACGAAAACATGAACTAATATTTCTGCATCATGTAGTGACAATATATTTCTTATCTTAGAAATATTTCTGAGATGAAAGAAGGCTATCCTAGTAATATTATTTACATGAGCATCAAATGATAGACTGGAGTCAATAATCACTCCAAGGTCTTTTACTGCTGCACATTATGAAACAGAAAGTCCATCCAGAGTAACTATGTGATCAGAAAGCTTACTTCTAGCTACACGTGTTCCTAGTAAAAGTACTTCTGTCTTATCAGAATTAAGTAAAAGGAAGTTAGTAAGCATCCAACGTCTAATGTCCTTTACACATTCTTCAACTTTACTAAGCTGCTGGCTGTCCTCTGGCTTCGCTGAAACATACAACTGTGTTTCATGGTCTGGGGCTGTCGGTACTGGGGAGCTATAGTTCATTGAGGGAACCATGAATGCCTACATATACTGTGAAATACTGAAGCAGAGCATGATCCCCTCCCTTCGGAGACTGGGCCGCAGTTCAGTATTCCAGTATGATAACGACTTCAAACACACCTCCAAGACGACCACCGCCTTGCTAAAGAAGCTGAGGGTGAAGGTGATGGACTGGCCAAGCCAGACCCAAACCCTATTGAGCATCTGTGGGGCATCCTCAAAGGGAAGGTGGAGGAGCACAAGGTCTCTAACATCCACCAGCTCTGTGATGTCGTCATGGAGGAGTGGAAGAGGACTCCAGTGGCAACCTGTGAAGCTCTGGTGAACTCCATGCCCAAGAGGGTTAAGGCAGTGCTGGAAAATAATGGTGGCCACACAAAATATTGACACTTTGGGCCCAATTTGGACATTTTCACTTGTACACAGGGGTGTACTCACTTTTGTTGCCAGTGGTTTAGACATTAATGGCTGTGTGTTGAGTTATTTTGAGGGGACAGCAAATGTACACGGTTACACAAGCTGTACACTCACTACTTTATATTGTAGCAAAGTGTCATTTCTTCAGTGTTGTCAAATTAAAAGTTATAATCAAATATTTACAAAAATGTGAGGGGTGTACTCACTTTTGTGAGGTACTGTATATATATATATATATATATATATATATATATATATATATATATATATATATATATATATATATATACACACACACACACACACATATAAACTATGAATAAATATTAAAGTTAATAAAAGATGTACATCCAAACCGAACCAAAAAGTAACACTCCAAATAACAAATAATAATAGAAACATCCAAAATGAATAAATAATAATTTAAAAAAAAAAACACAACAAAATTTGTCAGTAATAAAAAATTAAAGCTCCCTCTTGTGGTCTCTTCCACAACAGACGGAACCAGGAAGGACTATCGATTTGCCGATTTATCGATTGCTCAAACTATCTATTATCAATGCTGATTAATCGGCAAAACCAATCAATTGGTCGACCTCTAATCTATTTATGTGGTGCATCCACCACACAAGGCCCTGTGAATTTGCTATTACTAAAGAAATAATAACATATTAGAACAACATTAATATAAATGTATGATTTGCCTTGCACTATTGTGCAACTATTGAACTATTGTCAGAGCTGTTATATATCTACTGACCAGTGAGAATCAAGTATTTAACAGGGCTGTGGAATAAAAGCTAATAAGAGGTTAGTTATTAAAAAAATAATAATAATACAAAATAAATAAAATAAATAAATAAAATCACAAACACAAAAAAATTAAAACATTTGAACCGATTTTTTTCCTTTTTTTTCTTGTTAAATTACCAACCTCTTATTGCCTTTTATACCACAGCCCTGTTAAATAGGCCTACTTGATTCTCACTGGTCAGAAGATTTGGTTTTATATTATATTGTCATATCACAATAATAAGTAGCTGTATCTTGCTCCAGATTAAGTATAGATTGTGCATGCTATTCCAAAAACAAATTGATTTTCAAAATTCATATTCATGCAGTGTAACAAAAATGAAGGCTACCTTTTCAATGACAGAGAACGTGTTCTGGTATTTGGAAATGATGTGGCGAAGATACCATGCTATCCTGGCTGTATCGTCTCCCTGGGGCTGCAGCAAATCACCAGCAATGTCCATACGGTCAATACCTATACAAAATGAAACTGGATTCTTTCAACAAAGACAGAAACGTAAACAATGGGTATGTCTCAAGCAGCTCCATAGTTCAGTAGTCAGGGCACTGATCAGGGAGTCAACCATTTTAAGTGCTGTCTCAATTGCAAAAGCCTTCCAGTGCACTGGAACGTTCACTCCCTAAAAAAATCCCACAATGCACCACAAAAACCAGGGAGCATCGATACTCACTATATTCCCTTAATGACATCATGTCTCTCAGCTAATGTCTCTCTCTAGTGTCTGATTTAAAATTAGCTCAATCTGCAAACCCAAGGTGGCTGAATTGTGTCCATTGTTGCTGAATATTTGAATGGAGCTATACTGAGAGCTATTGTAAATGCACTGTAGCACTTGTCTGTCCTGCAGACTTCATAGTTGAAAATGTTAACTGCTTGCTCCCAAGACTTGTTTAGTGCAGATGAACACCTATAACTTACACATAATGTCTGGCGTAACTGTTCTGCTAGACCTGACCAGATTTTCTCATTGACTTCATGCCAATAAAGGGTACAATCGAATAATATGCTCCTCGACAGTGGGACAATTGAGAGCATCCTGACCAGCTGTCTCATGGTGTACGGGAACTGCACCGCCTCCAACCGCAAGACCCTACAGCGAATTGTGAGGACAGCTGAAAAGATCATCGGGGTCTCTCTACCCACCAGACACCTCCTTCAACTACCGGTGTATCCGCAAAGCCACCAGTATTGTGGACGACCCCTTTCACAGACTATTAACCCTCCTGCCATCTGGCAGAAGGTACAGGAGCGTCCGTGCCACCACCAGCAGACTCTGCAAGTTTCTTCCCTGAGACAGTCAGATTACTCAACACACTGCTGCCTCCCAGTGCTCACCTTGGCTAGTCAAACAACTCACCCAGTAAGACTCATACCACTGCACACAGTTGTGTATTTGCACTTTATGTAGTCTTGCATACTGTTCTGTGTTGCATCATGGTCCCGAAGAAATGTCACTTTGTTCCAGTGTATACAAGCTATACAGAGGAATGACAATAAAAACCCACTTGACTTGACTAAAAGCACCTCAAAAGGTTTAATGTGTATTCAAATACCTCGGCACATCCCTAATTAGAAAGACCATTAACTACTAAACTCTAAATTTAATACATTCTGCAGTAGGAAAGAATAAGGATGCTTGTTAAATTAAATTCACTTCACTTAGTGTTGTGGTGATAGCACATGGAGCCATTGCTTATTATAATAATGAACAGCTATGAGAGTAAAAGCACTGCAAACCTACATAAAAATTAAAGCATATTTCCAATTCTGAAAAAAAAAAAAATTACATACTGCTGTACCTGCAGTGAAGATTTTCCCGGGAACATCTGGGAGCATCCGAGAACACCACCACACGGCACTTTGAGTCTTCAGCAATCTGAATAAAGCATTCGATCATTTCACTGTAGGAAAAAAAAGCACTAATGATGTTATTATGCAAAGATGTCATATAATAAAAATTAAAAAAACAACAGGTGAGGGAAGAACAGCTGTTACAACATGCTAACACGAGTGAGAACAGGAATGTGTTTTCCATTCTACAAAATAAAATGCAACTTTACACCGATCAACTACAGCAGTAAAACCACTGACAGGTGCAGTGAATAACATTGATTATCTCATTACAACAGTACCAGTGAAGGTGTGGGATATATTAGGCAGCAAGTGAAAGGTTGGGGAAAAATGGGCAAGTGTAAGGATCTAAGCAACTTTGATAAGGGCCATACTATGATGTCTAGATAACTGAGTCTGAGCATTGCCAAAACGGCAGGTCTTGTACCTACCAAAAGTGGCCCATGGAAGGACAACTGGTGAACTGGTGACAGGGTCAATGGCGCCCAAGGCTCACTGATGCGAGTGGGAAGTAAAAGCTAGCAGAGGCAGTGTGATGTTCTGGGTAATGTTCTGCTGGGAAACCTTTGGTCCTGGCTTTTGTGTGGATGTTAATATACTTTGATACGTACCACCTACCCAACACTGTTGCAGACCATGTACACCTCTTCATGGAAACAATATTCCCTAATGGCAGTGGTCTCCTTCAGCGGAATAATGTTCCCTGACACACTACAAAAAACGGTTCTGGAATGGTTTGAGGAACATGACAGAGTTCAAGTTGTTGACTCTGACACCAAATTCCCCAGATCTCAATACAATTGAGCATCTGTTGGATGTGCTGGACAAAAAAGTCTGATCCATGGAGGCCCGCCTTGCATCTTACAGGACTTAAAGGATCTGCTGCTATGGTCTTGGTGCCAGAAACCACAGCACACCTTCAGAGGTCTTGTGGCATCCATGCCTCGACGAGTAAGAGCTGTTTTAGCGTCACAAGGAGGACCTGCACAACATTAGTCAGGTGGTTTTAATGTTATGGCTGATTTTTATTTATTTTTTTAACAAATTTTTAGTGCTGCCATTTTTCATTTATTATCACTTTTTTTAAAAAACCTTGTTAAATACTTTGTTTTTCTAAACGTAAAAAAACCCCACACCAATACAATTTCCAAAGGGCAAACTTTAGATCTAAAATGGTGACAAACATATCGTGTGTTGTAAGTGCAGGGGTGATCTGTTTTGACACATCACTAACCCTTAGATTTGAGACACAACACATGGAAGGTTGTGACCTCTCACCTACTTTCACTCACTCCTGTTCATTGTGCAATCTACTTGTTTAATGCGATCCACTGCAAAAGCAAAAGGCAAATCATCTTGTAATGAACCGTTACAATTACACAATCTACAACTACAGCCATCCATCTTCTGTACCGCTTATCCTTACTGGGTCGCGAGGAACCTGGAACCTATCCCAGGGGACATGGGGAGGCGGAGGACACCCAGGATGGGGTATCTACAACATAGCAATTATGCTAAATTAAGGCTAGTTATAGTTATGAGACAATCCAAGCCAAGTGCACGCCAGATTGCTTTCGCTGTTTCACTAAAACCAAAAAGTAATGCTAGTCTCATGCTAGTACACACGTCTGCAGTACTCTTACTTACTTCCCAAAGCAGCAGCTCTCATAATGCAGTTCATTGCTCTTGAACCAGGGTTTCGGGTAAACTTACAGATGCAAAGTCTAAACGCCTTCCTGTCTGTCTAAACGCATTATTTAAGGGTATGACAAGGTGTCCTGTACAATTCACCTAGTTTTCTACATGTCCAATAGAGATTCAGCCTGGATTTGCATTGTAAATATTTATAATGGATGCCATGTTGGACCTTTTTTTTCTCATACGGTGTCTGAGAAGGGACATAAAACTCCGAGTATTATAGCCTATTCTAGAACATCTATAATTGAACCATTATCTTCTGCTCTGGTCAAAAATACCTCATTTACATTTTTAAACTAAAATAGAAGCAATGTATAAATAACTTTTATACCATAGCGCTGTTGAATTTTCGACTCTGATTGGCTGGCAGATGTTTTGAGGTGTGCAATTATTTTTCAGTAAATGCATGGCTAAAGTAGTTCCAGTCAGGTCTTGTCCACATTACAGTTGCATATCACTTCGCCATGTTAACTGAAATAATGGAAAAGTTAGGATACTGTCCACCACGGCACACAGATTTAACAACAAACAAAATAACAGAAAACTACGATTTTCCAGAAATATGTCAAGAACAATTGACGACGGGCCGTTGAATTATTAGAAAAATAATACGCACCCGAGGTGGTAATGTGGCCACGAGGCACTTAGAGAAAAAGAGAGTAAGAAAAAAAGAGCGCGAGAGAGCATGTATTATCAGCACTCTCTCTCTCTCTCTTTTTTTGCAGTGTGGCAGGGGCATTATCCTGCTGAAAGAGGCCATACCGTTGTCATGAAGGCGTGTACGTGGTTTGCAATAGTGTTTAGGTAGGCGGTACATGTCAAAGTCACATTCACATGAATGAAAGGACCCAATCCAGTTCTGGTGCTCATTTGCCTATTGTAGGCGCTTTCGGCGGTGGACAGGATCCAGCATGGGCACTCTGACCGGTCTGCAGCTATACAGTTGTAATGCACTGTGTTCTGACACCTTTCTATCATAGCCAGCATTAACTTTTTCAGCAATTTTACTACAGTTGCAGACCAGACGTGCTAGCCTTCACTCGCCACACATATCAGTGAGTCTTGGGTACGCATGACCCTGACACTGGTTCACCGGTTGTATCTCCTTGGACCACTTTCGGTAGATATTGGGAACACCCCACAAGACCTGCCTTGGACACACTCTGACGTGTAGCCTCACAGTTTGGCCCTTGTTAAAGTCGCTTAGTGCTTACACTTGCCCATTTTTCCTGCTTCCAACACATTAACTCCTAGAGCTGACTGTTCACTTGCTGCCTAATATATCCCACCATTTCACAGGTGCCATTGTAACGAGATAACAAATGTTATTCACATCACCCGGCCGTGATTCTAATGTTATGGCTGATTGGTGTATATCTGTTTAGAATGCATGATCTGTTCCGTCTTAATAATGTGTTTGTATTCCCTGGTGAAGACCATGTATACACATTGTAATATTTCTGATATTGTGGTAACTATACACCAGCCCTATAGTGTGAAATGAGAATCAGACAGTACATAGTTTTATGTACCAACTATGTACCCCCCAAATAAAGATAGTTATGGCACTAGGGTAACGACAGATGTTTGTTCAATCAGGTGAGTAGAACAATTACTTTTTAATAATTAGTGTTTATACCCAATGAATGAGCAAACATAAACTACAGTACACTGTCACGGTTCTGTCATATACTGACAATATTTTTAGACTAATCTCAGGACTTTTTATGTTGTTAATATGATGTTTTTTGGCTAGAAATTGTATTGTATTGTAGTGAACAACCTAAATTTTAACACAAGGCATTGTCACAAAGCACCATTACAGAAATTCACATCTAGATCTCTGAGCAGCCCAAAAGCAACAGTGGCAAGGAAAAAAGCCACGAGATGACATAAGGATGAAAACTTGAGAGGAGCCAGACTCAAAATGGAATTGCAGACACCAGATAGTGAATCATCATCATTTACTGCATTTTAAGACTTTCCCAATGTACCTGAACCATGCTGTCTAGAATTATTGAGCTATGTTTAGGAATTTGGTATTGCTTGAAAATGATTAGATAATAAACATCTCTACATGATTTTAACTAACTTTATGCTTCTTTTGTTACAGCAGTACATCTTATTCATACATTATATACATCACAGTGATATTATTTGTCATGACAAATTTATACCTATCAGCCATAACATTAAAACCACTGACAGGTGATGTGAATGACATTGATTATTTCATTACAACGGCACCTGTCAAGGGGTGTGATACACAGTATTAGGCAGCAATTGAACAGTCAGATCTTGAACTTAATGTATTGAATGCAGGATAAATGGTCAAGGATCTGAGCGACTCTGACAAGGGCCAAATTGTGATGGCTAGACGACTGGGTCAGAGCTTCTCCAAAACAGCAGGTCTTGTGGGGTGTTCCCGTTATGCAGTGGTTAGTATCTACCAAAAGAGTTCAAGGTGTTGACTTGACCTCCAAATTCCCCAGATCTCAATCCGATCGAGCATCTGTGGGATGTCAGATACCTGGAGGCCCCACCTCACAACTTACAGGACTTAAAGGATTTGCTCCTAACACCTTGGTACCAGATACCACAGCACACCTTCAGAGGTCTTGTGGAGTCCATGCCTTGACAGGTCAGAGCTGTTTTGGCAGCAAAAGAGGGACCTACACAATATTACGCAGGTGGTTTTAATGTTGTGGCTGATCAGTGTATATCATTTTTCCTCTCTCAGCTTGTACTGTATTTTAAAACTGTATTTTAAGACTTTCCCAATGTACCTGAACCATGCTATCTAAAATGATCAAACCATATTTGGGAATTTTGGACAGCTTGAAAATGATTCAAGTATAAACATCTGTATATGATTTTAACTAAGTACTTTACAGAAGTACATCTTATACATATATGCATGATACATATGTGGTACTTATTTTCATGACACATATATACAAATTGTCATGACCTCATGAAAAAAATTGTCAAAGCATATGTCATTTTTCCTAGCTTAAGATTTTGGGGTCAACTTCCTGCTTGCTTTTGACTACACTCACATAACGTGGCTTCAATTCCTGTTGAAAATGTCATAATTATGAGGTGAATGCACACAAAAGTATAACTAGAACTCATATTTTTCTATGAGCCCTGACTTCATGAACTGAGAGTATGTTAAAAAAAAAAAGTCATGGCAGCCCCCACAATGAATGTGCCACCTACAGCAGACAGTAAGATTTAAGTGGTAATTTTGCTTGTTAACTAAGAACTACAGCTCGATATTTTCCTACAGTAAGTAAAATTGTTGTTTTTTCATTCACCTATCAAGGCCTTGGAATGATATGAATTTGACAGTTCTGTGAGTGTAGGATTTTGAGCAATTGAGTATTATAGAAGTAGAAATCAGATACTTTATTCATTCAATCATTTACCTTCAGTAACCAAAATCTTGACCATCGAGTTTCCTCAAGAGCATGGA
Organism: Ictalurus furcatus; assembly: GCF_023375685.1. Lineage (NCBI taxonomy): Eukaryota > Metazoa > Chordata > Actinopteri > Siluriformes > Ictaluridae > Ictalurus > Ictalurus furcatus. Next base: position 11,738,479 of record NC_071265.1, on the reverse strand, counting down.
TGTGGGAATGAGGAGACCCGCTTCATTCTTCAGAGCTCTACAAGGCTCTTCAAAGGTTATCTTGGGTCTCAATAAATGAGCTGAACAGTTTGTACCTAGGCAGGATATCATGATAGCTAGATCCAGAATTGCGTGAAACCAGACACCATGGCAACTTGGAATGGACTCTTTAATCATTTAAATTGGAAAAATATATGGTCCACGCAAGAAAGATTTTTCCTCACAAACAAAGTAAAAGAAATATCTTTAAATTAATTCATAATATTTACCCTGTCAAAAATTTCTTAAAGAAAAAATGTAAATCTGATTTTTACACTAATTACTCTTTTTGTCAGAATGACACTGAAACTCGCCTTCACTTGTTTTGGTCGTGCAGTTATACTTCGCAGCTTTGGAAAAATGTTAGTTTGTTTATCTCAAGTTTGGATTTGTTGAAGTGGATCTAAATGCCTGCTTTATAATAAACATAATTCCTTTCCTATGTAGAGTTTATATTCCTAAATGTAAGTTATCGAATTGTAAACCTAATATTTTGGTATTCATACAAGAGATAAAATTTTCATTGCTTACAATTTCATCTTCTCTTAACAAAAAACCACTCAGAACATGTACAATTCGCATGGCCTACAAACTTTTTACTGTAATTAATGTGTAATTTTCTTTTCATTTTGGTAATTCCCTCTTTCTTTATCATTCATTTATTTAAGTTACTGTCTAGTTCTACTTCTGTTTTGAGCTATGGTGCTGTTGGTGTTTTCTTTAACTATTACTTATATTGCTGTTATTCTTAATACTTATTGTTATGGTCTATTTTGGTTGTACCATACTGTAAACTGAATGTTCCAATAAAGCATTAAAAAATATTTTTAAAAAGACCTTACTCAAGCACATGAATAAACAAGTAACTTCCGGATAATAAACCGGAAAAAAAAAAAACCTATAAAAATTGACCCATTTTCTAATTTCTTATTTTTCACTTGAGTGTGCGATTAAAAGGACGAAAAACAACTTTGATTTGTAAATGAATAATGACATAAGACATTTTTTCATTTTCTGATATTTGGTTCTTAATTGAATATGAAAAGAAGGAATGATATACGGATTATGTCACATCCCGAGACGTAAGGGAGATTAGGATGGATGCAAGTGCAGTTAACAGTTTTCTTTAAGAGAGACACAGGCAGATAAATCCTAATCGTAATCCAAAAACGTAGTCCAAAAACATGCAAAAGGTCAGGCGATCGGCAAACAGGCATAAATGGGGCAAAGCAGGAATCAAGGTCACGGTCACGGCAAACAGGGTCGAGAAACAAAACAAGAAACATAAACTATGACTAGAGACTGGGAGCGGAAAAGCAGCGTGGACTAAATGAACTAATCTAACATGAAACATAACATGGACACTGTATCTATCTCTATCTAACGTATCTTATCTTATCTCTATCTAATGTATCTTATCTTATCTCTATCTAACGTCTCTTATCTAATACTCCATGCCGTGTACTGGGAGGCGCGCAGTATATAAGCAAACATAATCAACGTTAATTGCTGACGGCTGACACCAATCTAGATACATGCTCGAACAACAGCCAATGACAGAACAGGGAGGAGACAGAACAGAAACATAACAAATGCACATGTCCATAGTAAACAATGTCACGGTTGTCAACATTCGAAGAGCGGGCGCTCGCGCACCTTGCTCGTGCACGCATGCACCCTCATGCTCTCCAGTGCGCTGCCTAAAGGGGAAAACGTGACAGATTATAAATCCCTACCTCATCCCAGAAGTGATGCACATGGAGACTAGTGAAATGTCACAGGAGTCTGAAGGACAGGGTGGAGGGACTAAAGATGAGGTGAGTGAAAACATTGTAAATAGTATTAGCAGTAAAAGACCTGAATGTAGTTTTACTGTGAACACCAGTGTAAATGATGGTACTGCTGAAAGTGTGAATGTTACTGATGAGAGTGAGAAACAGGATAATGTTGTGGCTTTGGCTACTGATGTGGCTCAGGCTGGTAAGTAAGAGGAGGGCCTGGTAGGTGAGCTGAATGATCTGTCTCAATGTACAACATCCTATTTTGGGATAAAGATTGGATACAGTTTTGAAAAGGACCCAATCAAGCAACCAGCCAATTCAAAGCTTGCTTACACTAGTTATATAGGTACCATTTGAGCGTAGCTTTTGTTTATGGCCATACAACTCTGACAACGCCTGATCTTGTCTGATCTCTGACACAAAGATGAGTTGGGCCTGGTTAGTACTTGGATGGGAGACTGCATGGGAATAACAGGTGCTGTAAGATTTTGAATAAGGCTTTCCTTTGCTTTAGTGTTTTAACCGTCTGGGGTCTTCAAACGCGACCGCACGTTTTGCTGGATTTTTTCCTCATGACCGCAGAAACAACTTAAAATACGCCATCATTTTTGGCCATACAGATAAGTGTAAGACATCATTAGAAACTATAAAGGGTCTATATTTATTTGTGTACACTCACAATAACAAAATCTTCTGCTTTTGGGAAATAAAGAAAATAAACAGGGTGCGCTTTCAGCTGTCTCTGTGTCCGCGAGAAACTTTCTGAAACACGTCACAAAAATGAAGTGTAACTCAGCGGATACTTATCACAAAACATGAAACACTAATTATAATTATAATTACTAATGATGTAAAACTTCATGAAGACTTGTGGAACTTGTGTTTGTCAAAAGGAATTATACTTCTGCTGGATGATGAATAAATGGAAAATAATCTACATGAAGCGAGTTGACTGGATACTGGCTGGCACATACTATATTTATTTACTATATTCAGATACGTGAATGTGTGTGTTCCTCGTACCAGTTAACATTTAGTCTGTGCTTTTGTTTTTCTTTATCATTTTTAATAGAGTTATTTTAATTTATGCTTTAAAACGGTGGGCAAACAGTTGTTTTTGTTTTAGAATGTAATATTTATATTTTAATATATATTATATTTTTGCAAATGTGTAGCATAGCCGACATAAATACATTCACTATATATGTTTTCTTTGACTTTAGTTTTCACATTGTTTGGAGGACCAAATTGGGCACCGAAATTCTTAATCCTGTGATGAGCAATCAGCCAGTCCTGCTTAAATTAAAAAGAAGTGCCTTGTACCTACACCAGTCTAGCATGGTCCAGGGATGGTTCACCCAAAAATAAAAATTGTCAACTACTTACAAAGTTTATACCTGCTTCATTGATTTTGTCTATATAAGTATATAAGTATATAAGTCATAAGAATGAACATAAATAGATTTAACTTGTGAATAAAATAACTTTATTCATATAAATGTGAGAATCATACATCAATCTGATTTCATTGGCACGGCCATGTAGTATCTAGTATAGAGGTTGTTGATGGTGTTGTGTACATGTTGCTACATTGTACATGGTGTTTATCATCATTAATTTGGGGTAGATAGCCCAATGCTGTTTGTGAGAAATAAGTATTTTTGCCCACAATATCTTGTAAATTTTTTCATTATAAAATGCTCGAATGCCTTTTTCCATTTCTTTTCTTCACCAAACACCTTAGGAGATGGTTCATCCTAAAATGCACAGATCACCATCATCCCCACACCTGTATCCCATCTGGCAATCCAGAACCAGCTGTCATGCACCTTGTCCATTACAAATGTTATGGATTTTTGTTCTACTAGAGCTCATTATAATGTTTATTTGAGACTGGTATTGTGTAGAGCAGCATTTCCCAACCTTTTTTCAGTCAAGGCACCCTTTGAAAATGCTAGACAGCGTTAAACCTGGTTTATACTCGACATGTCCGGCAAAAATGAAGTCATTGCTGAGTGGGCGGTCGAGCGCGTTGAGTGTGCAAGGCCACATTTCTCGAGGCGGTTTGTATGGCATTTTTTTGTAACTTGCTGCATCGCACCTCTTCCGGAAATGAATGACTTGGAGGCGACTCTTGCTGGAAGGTACGATTGTACAGGTATCTCTATGATCCATCCATGCGGGACCATAGAGAGAGCCAGATGGCACAAAATTCATGGAAAGGTTTTTAAAATAGTGATAATAAAGATAATAAAGCCAAAACTGAAAGTTTTTTGGGGTACACCATGTTTTCATTCATCAGTATCTTCTCAAATAAACACAGTCACTACACTACACCATCAGACACAGTGATTACACCTCATTCTGCTGTCTTTATACACAGAGACATTTACAATGATGGTGAACATACAGAGTGATCATTCTGTAATATCTCTTTTGTCTCTGTACATAAAGAGGCATTTACACTGATGGTGAACATACAGAGCGATCATTCTGTAATATCTTTTATCTCTATACATAAAGAGACTGTCACGTATCAAGAAACTCTGGACTCCATTTCCCATCAGCCACTGCACTGCACTAGTTGTCACATGACCACCTGCACCTGATTCACGTTTTGGTTAATGAGCACTCCTGTGTATATATAGTCCGTGTCTGCACAGTTTGTTTGTCTTTTGTTGTCTTAGACACCTGTGTTACATGTTTCCTGATCTTGTTAGTCTATGTTTAGTTTTGCCACAGTATTCTACCAAGTAGTGTTTAAGACTCACGTTGTTTATGTCTTGGTGTTTGTTTCTTGCCACAGTGTGTTTAGTCAAGTTGTCTTAGTGTCTTTGTTTCTCGGTACGTTGCTTCAAATAAATGTCATTATCTGCACCTGCTTCTGGCTCAACCACGACTTGTGACAGAACGAAAGACCCACAATCAGAAGCAGCAGATCGCCAGGATGGATAACTGGGGCGTCAGGATGCCACCGATGTTCGCGGAGTATTTTGCTACGTTACGCCAACAGGCGGAGGATTACCAAGCTGCGCTACGAAAGCAGCAGGTCGCCAGGAATTATCTGGGCTTCAACTTACCTCCTATGTTCACGGAGGACTACGCCATGTCACGCCAACAGGAGGAGGAGTCCGGGTACAAGGGGGAGTCTGTGGTCGGGGCTAGTACCATCTCCCACCCTCCCTCCCCTATTATGGATCTCGCTCCGCTTTCATGCCCCGCCGAGGACGTCGCTCCGCCTTCATGCTCCGCCGAGGACGTCGCTCCGCCTTCATGCTCCGCCGAGGACGTCGCTCCGCCTTCATGCTCCGCCGAGGACGTCGCTCCGCCTTCCTGTTCGGCTGTGGACGTCGCTCTGCCTTCCTGTTCGGCTGAGGTCGTCTCTCTGCCATCCTGCTTCACTGAGGATGTCACTCTGCCTCCATGTTCCGCTAAAGACATCGCTCCTTTTCTTTGCTTCTCTCAGTATGTCGCTCCCCCTTCCTGCTCCACGGAGGACATCGTTCCCCCCTCATGCTCCGCGGAGAGCATTGTTCCTCCCTTGGGCCTCACGGAGAACCTCGCTCCTCTTCCTGGCCTCACGGAGAACCTCGCTCCTCTTCCTGGCCTCGCGGAGAACCTCGCTCTCCCCTTGAGTCTCATGGAGAACATCGCTCCCCTCTCCTGTCCCGTGGAGGACGTCGCCCTGCGTTCATGCTCTGCCGAGGACGTCGCCCCGCTTTCATGTTCAGCTGAGGAAGTATCTCAGCCTCCCTGTGCCGTTGTGGAAGCCAGCCGGCCTCCTGGTTTTGCTGGGGACGTTTTCTCCAGTAGGCCAGGACCACCAGATGGAGGACGTATAATTTTGGGCGGTCCGGGAGTAGCGCCCTTGGGGGAGGGTTCTGTCACGTATCAAGAAACTCTGGACTCCATTTCCCATCAGCCACTGCACTGGTTGTCACATGACCACCTGCACCTGATTCACGTTTTGGTTAATGAGCACTCCTGTGTGTGTGTGTATATATAGTCCGTGTCTGCACGGTTTGTTTGTCTTTCGTTGTCTTAGACCCCTGTGTTCCATGTTTCCTGATCTTGTTAGTCTATGTTTAGTTTTGCCACAGTATTCTACCAAGTAGTGTTTAAGACTCACGTTGTTTGTCTTGGTGTTTGTTTCTTGCCACAGTGTGTTTAGTCAAGTTGTCTTAGTGTCTTTGTTTCTCGGTACGTTGCTTCAAATAAATGTCATTATCTGCACCTGCTTCTGGCTCAACCACGACTTGTGACAGACATTTACACTGATGGTAAACATACAGAGTGATCATTCTGTAACATCTTTCTTTTGTCTCTTTACACTGATGGGAGAATATAATAATCACCTGGTTTTGTTAATGTGAGAAATCACATTTGCAGGAAGCTCCCACTTTTTGCTAATGTCTACAGTAATTGCTAACATTTAGCCTAGAAAATGAGCCTACAATAAATAATAACTCTATTTAATGAAAGTAAAGGTCCATGTTTAATAAAAATTCTTAATGGAATAAATAAAATAAATTGAGGTTGTTTAGTTTAGTTTTATACATGTGCTCATATTTATAGCTGTGTTTTGTTACAATGTGACAAGTGATAATCTCAAGGTTTATTGGGTGTTATATGATTATTATATGATTCTTTGCTCTTTTTTCATACTGTAGGTTTTAGTGAAGTTTATTGAAAACAAACATCAACAATAAACACAATTCCTCCTCAGCATTCAGCAACTCCACGCGAGACGCCATGTTTGTAAACGTTGCTTTGGTTGTTCCGATAAACTACTTCTGTCTCATCTACATCTTGTTGGTTTATAGGACGATTACTCAGAGTCTCCCCCTTTCGGTTCAAAGAATATTACACCGGCAAGCGCGTCAAGTTTAAACGCCTCGGCCATTTGGGGAGGTGCGCGCGCAGTCAGTGGAGGCTCGTGCTGCGGAGCCAGGCGGAAGTGTAAACAAGGCTTTAGATCCATGAGGATGAAGTTGATGGCCCAGAAGCATCTGGAGCTTTTCTTTTAAGAAATTGGTTCATATTCTTTTGTACTACACACGCATCGTCACACGCTAATGATTAGGATAAAACACACGCATGCGTTACGCATACTGATGTTGACGTGCTACTGACAGGTCGGGGGGGAGGGGGAGGGAATTAGTATTATTATATATATAATTTATTATTATTGTTATGCGTGTGTATCTGTCTTATTATATCTGTGTCTGTGTTATGTCAGACATCAGATATTTCTCATCTATATTAAATGTTTTCTACACATTTGATCATTTTAGAAAATGTTTGAAGGATTTTTACACGCACCCCTGCTCTCATCAGACGGAACCCCGGTTGGGAAACACTGGCTTAGTTACTAATCTGACCAGTGTGTTTCTCCAGATCTCCAATCTGAGATGGTGGTTCTGTCCCAAACGCTATCTTGTCATCTGGAGCCATCAAATGTGGTCTTGAGGGCTTAAGAATGTTTGAGTGTTCATGAGGTGTTATTCTTATGATCAGCTGGAACTATGAGTCGGTGTAGAAATGTAAGTTTTATTTGGTTTAATGAAATGCGAATGAAATGGGAAGTTAACTCCATTACCAGTAACACACATCTACATGTTTAAGCTGAATACGCACAATATGCTGACTGCTATTGTGCCAATTAGCTAGCAGGCTATTAACTAATTGCTCACTACTAAGCTCTTTCTCCTTGACAGAATCAGCCCATTGTAATGATAAACAATCTGAGGCTGTGCGCAGTTAAGAACTTCAAGTAAGTCACTCTCTTCAAATGCTGTTGAGCTTTAAATTATGGTATATTTTGTGTATGAGCCCATTCGGTAGTGAAATACAACCTCAAATTTTGAATTTGATGGCAGCAACACATCGAAAAAAGTTGGAACAGGGCCATGTGTACCACTGTGTAGCGTCCCCTCTTCTTTTAACAACACTCTGTATACGTCTGGGAACTGAGGAGAGCAGTTGCTGGAGTTTTGGGAGAGGAAGGTTGTCCCATTCGAGTCTGATACAGGATTCTAGCTGCTCAACAGTCCTGGGTCTTCTTTGTCGTATTTCTTGTTTCATGATGTGCCAAATGTTTTCAATTGGTGAAAAGTCTGGACTGCAGGCAGGCCGGTTCAGCACCTGGACACCTGGTTCAGCACCTGGATTTGTCTGACCACAGAACAGTTTTCCACTTCACCTTGGTCCATTTTAAATGCGCTTTGGCCCAGAGAAGACGGCAAAGAACATGTTCACATACGGCTTCTTCTTTGCATGATAGAGCTTTAACCAGCATTTGTGGATGGCATGGTGAACTGTGTTCGTAGACAGTGAGTTCTGGAGGTGTTAATGAGACCATGCAGTGATTTCCATTATAGAATCATGCCTGTTTTTAATGCAGCACCGCCTGAGGGCCCACAGATCACGGGCATGTAATACTGATTTTCACCCTCATCCCTTGAGCACAGCGATTTCTCCAGATTCTTGGAATCTATTGATGATTTTATGCACTGTACGTGATGAGATTTACGTTAAGGAACATTATTCTAAAGTGTATGTGACTTTTACATCCCCACCAATCACAAAATCTAACCTACACCCTTATAAATTTTAAATGTAAACCTGAGCTGAATGGAGCTTGACTGCTCTCGTGTGGCCAAATTGGGGAACTGAAATTTCTCAAAATCAGTATTCTGTTATGGGGCCTTTTATGGCGATATTTAAGTCTATACTTGTAGTAGGTACCCAAGAGGTAGGTAATAATAATAATAATAATAATAATAATAATAATGTCGTTGGGGTTAGACCAGATATTTTGGGGTTATTTTGATTATAGGTTTCATGGATGAAGTTACTGAAGTTAAGGAGAGGGACTGAAAATAAAGTTATAGCCTTGCTGAATAAACGGAGAATAAGGCTATATTAGTGTTAGGGAAATAATAGTAATATACTTGTAGCAGCGTAAATATATACTTGTAAAAAAAAAAAAAACAGAGAACATGTTTAACCTTTCTTGCTTGCTTTGAATTTTCACATAATTATTAATTTAGCAACTGTTTTTACAATTCAAGAAGTCAAATATAAGTCTATATGGAGAGAGAGAGAGAGAGAGAGAGAGAGAGAAGGGGGGACAGTGAACCATAATGACATCATGTACAGAGTTCTAGCAAGATGGTATGATTGACAGTTTTTAGAAGTCATTTGCACTTCCTAATAATACACGTATGAATAGTACTACAAGAAATAGTAATTATAATCACAATCATAAGAATACTAATGGTAATAATTATAATAACAACAACAGAACGAAATAAGAAAGAAACTACAGAAGAAAGAATAAAGGGATAGAATAAACCTTCCCCCAACCGTTGTAGTTTAAAGCTGCAGCATGCAAGTCTATATCTTTACAGCAGAGATGCCCAGACTAGGGCCCACGGGCCAAAATTAGCCCATGGTGACTTTTGATTTGGCCCGCCATGCCATATGTGTGTTTGGCGGGGGGGGGGGGGATCATTGACGCTGATCTTCATTTCTAATTTAACATAACATTTTTTTTTTTTCATTTATTTTTGAGCTACAAAAAATGTCAATTGAAATTAAATGTAGAGAATATAAGTGAATTTGACTTTTATTTAATGTACATGCGTACTTCAAGGCCAGTGTGCTTTGCAACAGTCAACAAACAGGTAATAATGGAGAGATCCAGGCAGTGGCACACAAACAAGAGGAAATTTAAAAAGGTTTGGCAAGATAATTTTTTATTTACTGAAATCAATTCAAAGGCAGTGTGTCTAGTTTGCAAGCAGTCAGTTGCTGTTTTGAAAGAGTACAATATCTGTCATTATGAAACAAAACATTCTTTAGCTTTCTCAAAGGACAGCGGCGAGGCATGAAAACAGAAGGCTAACGAGCTGCTTGCTAAACTTCGATCTGAGCAGAGCGTGCTGCTACGTCCTTCATCAGCTCAAGAAAGTGCCACACGGGCCAGCTATCAGATTTCTGCACTAATTGCTAAAAGTGGAAGAGCCTTCGCTACTGGAGAGTTTGTCAAAGAATGCCTTGCAGTGGCTGCAGAAGCAGTGTGCCCTTCTCAGATAAGCATGTTCTCGCAAATCAGCTTGTCAAGGAATACTGTTACCTGATGTATATAGGACATGGCCCAAGACATCGGCGAGCAAATCAAGGCAAAAGCAACTGCCTTTTCAATAGCTTGCGACGAGAGCACCAATATATCTGATTCCGCACAGCTGTTGGTATTTCTGGGTGGAGTAAATGAAAATTTTGAAGTGGCTCAAGAGCTGGCTGGCATTGAGACTCTTTCCGGTACTACTAAAGGAGAGGATCTTTTTTTTTTTTTTGCTGTTGAGAGAGTGTTAAAAAAGAATGAATTAAAGTGGGAGAATATGGCTGGCATTACAACTGATGGAGCCCCGGTGATGGTAGGGAGGAAATCTGGCCTTGCTACGTTGGTGTCTCAGAAAGTCAGTGAATGTAGGGGGAAATTAGTAAAGTACCAGTGTATTTTACATCAAGAACAGCTATGTGCCAAATCCATCAGGCTTGTGGATGTGATGCGTGACATTGTCAAAATTGTGAAAGATATACACTCCAAGGCACTCTCACCGTTAGTTCAAGGTACTGTTGGATGAGATGGAGGCGCAATATGGTGTTGTACCACCAGGAGGTTAGATAGCTGAGCCGAGGAAAAGTTCTCAGGAGATTTTTTGATCCGCGTGATGAGATCAGAGCTTTTCAGGAAAGCAAGATTGGTAGTATTCAAGTGCCCATGGATAAGAAATGGCTTTCTGACCTGGCTTTCCTGGTGGACATCACAGAGCTGCTCAATGTTTTAAATGTTCAGCTCCAGGGAAAAGACCAGATTATCACCTAGTTTTTTGATCATGTCAGAGCCTTCAAACAAAAACTACTGCTGCTCAGAAGACATCTCTCAGCAGTTAACATTCACAATTATAATATTCACAATAGTTTTATGTGCAGTTATTATTATTATTATTATTATTATTATTATTATTATTACTCATTTATTTTGCATTTATATCCAGTGGTGTCAGCTTTGGTTTTTTTGTTAATCAAGCTGATAAAATTTGTGTCAAAGTTCTCTTAAATTATCATGTTATCACCTTAATTTGGATTAAGTTTTGTCAGTTATTTATTCTATTTGCCTCCCTCTGTTTTTACATGCCTGCTTTTCTCTTCTTTCACTCCCAATCTCACACTGTTCCTCTCTCTCTCTCTCTCTCTCTCTCTCTCTCTCTCTCTCTCTCATTCCCACGTCCAGGAAATTTAGCCCATTTTCCCTGTCTTAGAGAGGCAGGCATGATGAAAGAGTAGGTACCCGAGTATAATGCTGTTCTCAGCAACCTTATCCAGGAGTTTGACCGTCGCTTTGAGGACTTCAGACACAATGCTACTGACTTTGAGTTGTTTGCTCAACCCTTCACCATCAGTGTGGACACAGTCAGTGATGATCTTCAGATGGAACCAATTGAGCTTCAGTGTGATTCAGAATTCAAACACAAGTTCAGGTCCCTTCCCTTGACAGACTTCTACAAATGTGTCCCAGCAAACAGGTACCCAAAGATGTGCAAACAGGCACAAGTGATGCTGTCTCTGTTTGGCAGTACCTACCTCTGTGAACAGACTTTCAGTCTGATGAACTTGAACAAGTGTAAACTGAGAATCAAACTAACTGACTCTCACCTACATAATATCCTGACTTTGTCAGTAAGTCAGCTGCAGCTCAATTTGGAAAAAACTTATGAAAAATAAGGTCCAGCTTTATGTGTCTCATTAGAGGTCACTGATGTTGCAGGCATGTGGCTGTATTGCTTATAGCTTGAAAAGTTGTATTAGGCATTGAACATGTTGTATTATAAATGGGATTGTTTCTATGTTTTCATTATACTATAAGTTTCATTGAACTATAAAACTCTGAAAATAAAATTGCATTAGTTAAGCAGATTACAGACTAATGTTTCCTATTTATTTAATTATTTTTTAAATATTATGAAAATCATAAATGAGGAGAACCATGACAACTTTCATTTTAATATAATACAGTTTGGTATAATGCAACGTTAAGAAAAACAGCAACAAATTATGATGCTGTATAAAACGTACAATGATAATTTATGAAAAGTATAAAAATCTGTATAAAACTCCCAAGAGCTCAACAGATGATACAATCACTAGAAGACACTAAACATCCTGACTGGTAGACCTCACTCAGTCTGGATCGGGAGCAGCACCTCCAGCACCACCACACAGAGCAAATTCTACATAATCTGAAAACAAAACCCATCCCCAGTGTGAGGATTGAACTCATGACCTTCAGATTGTGAGACTGACACGCTACCTACTCCACTAACAAGGCAGAAAATGTGACACCAAACAGAAATTAATAAATAAGCAAGTGTGTAACCATGGCTTATAAAATGAATAATGATGGTGTATAAAGAGTATAAAAATCTGTATGAAAGTCCCAAGAGCTCAACAGACGACACAATCGCCACCACCCTCCATCAGGCCATGGACAAAAAGGACACATACATTCAAATAGTCTTCATAGAACAGTTCATTTCAGCGTTCAACACAATCATTCCTCAGCACCTGATTGAAAAGGCAATCCAGTCAGGGCCTGTAGACCTCCCTCTGAAACTGGATGCTAGACTTCCTGACTGGGAGACCTCACTCAGTCTGGATCGGGAGCAGCACCACCACACAGAGCAAATTCTACATAATCTGTAAACAAAACCCATGCCCTGTGTGAGGATTGAACTCAAGACCATCAGATTATGATACTGATGCTCTAAATCAGGGGTATCCAATCTTATCCAGAAAGGGCCGGTGTGGGTGCAGGTTTTCATTCCAACCAAGCAGGAGCCACACCTGATTCCATCTGTTTAATCAGTTGAGCTTGGCTTTCAAGAGACTCAGGTGTGGCTTCTGCTTGGTTGGCATGAAACCCTGCACCCACACCGGCCCTTTCCGGATAAGATTGGACACCCCTGCTCTAAATATTTCGCTTACAACGCTGAAACTGAACAACACAACAGAAATTAATAAATAAGCAAGTGTGTAACTACGGTGTATAAAACATATAACGATGGTGTATAAAAAGTATAAAAATCTGTATGAAAGTCCCAAGAGCTCAACAGAAGACACAATTGCCACCACCCTCCATCTGGCCATGGACAAAAAGAACACAAGAAAACAAGGTGCAGACACTACTGATTGGCTGACACACCCTTATACTTTGATGTCCAATCGGATCTAATTATACAGCTTAATTGCATACTTGGAACTTCACAGAGAATGTTTTGGAAGCTTTACCTCTCTAAGATGCAACAAACATCTGCAACATATTATAGGAAAGATAAATGCCCATCAAAGTGTGACAGGCAGCTGGTGACCAAGCTGGCCAACAGAAACTAATGAACAAGCATGTATGTAATGTTGGTGTATAAAATGTGTGTATTTATACCACTTACTTATGTACTTGGAAACTTATGTAGTTGGAGACCCATGGAGACTTGGAGACATATGACCTGAGACTCCACCTTCAGAGCAGGTGACAAGGCGACCCTAAGAACAGCAAGGGCCTAACTCTTACCGGGCCATTATAGAATCAAAGCACTTCAAGGACAGAGGCGACATGCGGCACATTTGGCAGGGCATCCAGGCTATCACCAACTATAGGACATCACCTGCCTGTGACAGTCAGTGCGTTTACATGAACAACAATAATCCACTATTAACCCGATTAAGAAAATACTCTGATTAAGAAACTACCATGTAAACAGCAATTTTTAATTACTTTAATCCGATTAAGATGATGACGTAATGACATGTGCCGTTAATCTAATTATGTTCTATAACATGTAAAACAGGTACATGAAAGGAGTATTCTAAAAGTGACTCATGTAAACACCTTAATCACATTATTATCTTACTCAGAGTAAGGTCCATAATTAGATTACTGCTGTCCATGTAAATGTAGTCAGTGATACCTCCCTTCCAGATGTGATGAACAACTCATATGCTCGGTTTGAGGCGCAGAATGATGTGGCTGTGAGGATCACAGGACCAAGCTGGCCAACAAAAATTAATAAGTAAGCAAGTATGTGAGTAAAAAATAAGATTAATTAATTGTTACAGTCATTTTGTTCATGATTGTGTATAAAAATGTAGTTAATTTGCAGAGATCATGTCAGAGGCCTAAAACCTAATTAATTTATTTTCATTTGGTAAAATAAATAACTAGGTTTCTAAAGCTAAACTGATTTTTACTACTTTCAGTGGCTGGTTACATCAATTGTGTTCTTCTTTTTTTCTTTCTTTTTTTTTTTTATTAAATTGAATAGTATCATTTTCACATTCATATGGAAAGGTAAAACACCTTGTGTGTCCAAGAGTATTTTTACACCATGCTAAGTCTCTTTGCCGTATGGTAGCTTCAAAACTTTTGTAGCTTCAAAACTCACAACCTTCAGATTATGAGACTGACTAAATTATAATTTAATTAAGGGCTGTTAATTATAATTTGTTATTTCAGGGTACATAAATACAGTGGTTTTGATTGGATGAATATTGAAATATTAAATAAAAATGTAATATTCACTTAGGGGCTATACCAAGAGGTTTCATTAATTGTGGGACCTTTTCCTGGAATATATTTCAAGACGTATCAAGTTAACTGTCACGCCTTTGTGACAACTGATTATTATTTTTTTTAGTTAGTTACATTTATATAGCACTTTTCCAAACACCTAAAGTGTTTTACATTGTATGGGGGGGAATCTCCTCAACCACCACCAGTGTGTGTCATCCACCTGGATGATGCGACGGCAACCATAGTGCACCAGAACGCCCACCACACACCAGCTATTAGTGGAGAGAAGAGGAGAGTGATGTAGACCATAATTATTATTATTATTATTATTATTTTATTTATTTATTTATTTTTTTACTGTTCTTTTCGAAATAGCAGGGGGAAAACATTATTCAACATCATATTAATTTTTAGTTGTCTTTTTTCTCCTTTTTTCTGTACAAAGGTGGGAATGAACGCTGTCTTCTTCTTCTTCTTCTTCTTCTTCTTCTTATTATTATTATTATTATTATTATTATTATTATTATGGAACAAAATGAAGAAAGGTTTTTTTTTTACTTTTAACATTTTTAACACAAAATAAATAAATATTTGTACTCAATATCATTTATTGACTGCATCCCAAAACCACAAATCTTTAGTATTTTATTTTTGGACATAAGTCTTTTTGTTGTTAGTTAATGTTATTATGTAAAACCAGGTAATGTACTGGAAAGGCCTCAGAATGGATTTTAATGTTCTCAGCGTTTCTAAAAAAGGGAGAGAAAAGAAAACACACACACACACACACACACACACACACACACACACACACACACACACATACTGCACAGAGCGCAAAGTTTATGCCTGTTCCAGAAATTTAGGCTTTGGTGACACCTAATGTTTGAAAAACACATTTGTGACTGCATTTTATTTCCTTACTGCGTAGTGGTGGAATGTATAATTTATCGTATATAATCATATATCATATCCTAAGTGGTTTTCTTTATCCATTTATTTTCATTAATATTTAAAATATAACATTAAAATAATTCTCACTCCCATGCAGCATCTCTTCAGCTTTAATGTGATGATCATTGTGATCAGTGTTAATCATTCAAGGTCATGCCAGTTAGTTGGCATCCTTTCTAGCCTTTTTGCCTGCCTAACTTTAAATAGTTCAACCAGAACCAGCCTGATCATCTAGACTGTTGAAACTGACCAGCTGGAACCATCCTGAAAGTGACCAAAACCCATCTAAATCTGTCTAGATAGTTAAGACCAGCTAACTTTCCTAGACTGTTTTTTCCCCCAGCAGGGACTGCATTCTGGTATACATCCTTATAAATAAGCACCTCACACTTACCAATGCAATGGCACAGATCACACTTTTTCATAGATCACAAGTAACCGACAGCAAGAAATCCAAGCACTGTCCAACTCGGACATGCACAGGAATGGCACGAGGCTTTTTTTTTTTTAATGGTGATGAGTCTTTATTGACTCATTATCATTAATTTTTATTTTCTCAGTCGAATTAGTGCTGGCAAGTGTTGAACTAACTGCTAAACTAATTCATAAGCCAACTTTCATCCTCTGACAAAAATCATACTGGTCATATTGCTAAAATGTACATTGACTATGATTAGAGGTAACATTATTAGACCATTTTCTCTCAACTGAGACTGGCAGAATGGAGACCATTCACTTATACAGACAAATGCCATTCAGTACTATATATTAGGGATGCACCGATATGAAAATTCTTGGCCGAAGCCGAATATGATGAAAAACTTGGCCGAATACCGAACACGTTTTTTCATGTTTTTTCCATTTATTTTGCCTTTTTTTTTCACCATTGCATAAATTAAATAGTCAAAATGTGCTTTTTACTATTTTGTCTTGCTTTTCAAAGAAAAAATCAATTACAAAAACTACAATTTCAAAATATTTATTTAACACTGAACTTTTTTTTTTTTTTTTCATTCCAGCAGGCATAAGCTACCAACAAGGCACAATATAACTTTAAATAAATAAATTAGTAAAATAAAATATTTTTATATGGTCATCTTTGAGCCCCCCTTGAATAGCCTATGTTAGGCCTATAACTGACTGCTGAAAGAATGGAACACTCTGTAGCCTACAACAAAAAAGTGCATTGACAAGAGAGCAAAAAAGTGGATGGACCCACAACAAATGAATAATCATCCTAGACATATGCCTACTTCTTTAGGAAAAGTGGCAGGTTCTTCTTTATGAAAAGTAGCTTCTCTGCTTTCCCACATTCAAGTCGGTTCCTCTTCTCATCGAGGACATGAGATGCAGCACTAAACAGTCTCTCGCTGTCAGTGCTTGTGCATGGAGCAGACAAGTACCTATAGGATTGGAATCGTTAAATATTTAATTATTGCCATTTATTGATAGTTGCTCATTTCAGAACAATTATGCCTCAGAGATAATGAAATTATTAAAAACCGGCACAGGCCTAGGCTACTATTTTTGCTAATAAGAGCGGCTTTACGGATTATAAACTGTATCATTCTCTAATTTGTGACATATTTTTATAACACTAAATGTTTGTTGTTGTTGAGTTTAAAACTACACTTCCCATAAGCTTTCCAACATGACTAAGGTTAGCTTAATTTCTGGAGAAATCATCTTGCTTATTCTTACAAATCTTTGAGCTCTGAGGAGCAGCACCGTGCGGCGTTGTCATCACAAGCATCCTCCTCCTTCTCAGCTGGACACTCGAGCTCTCAATGCAGATCTCACTAGCCAATGAGAGTATAGCACTGTTAAGCCCTGTCCACAGGAAAGGTATGTTTTTTTCCTTCTGTTTTTGTGTGTATATCTCACTAAATTGTTTCAGAAATTAAAACAAAATCTAAGATAAAATAACGGCAACCTGAGTAAACACAAAATACAGTTTTTAAATGATAATGCTATTTATGGAATTACAAAAGTTATCCAATACCAACTGGGCCTGTGTGAAAATGTCCCCGTAGTTAGTAATTCCCCAAATCTATGGAACCGCATTGATAATGGGGTTCAGCTGGACTAGACACAATCAGGCCTGATTACTGCAAACTCTGTTCAATCACATCAACACTTAAATAGAACTTTTTCAACAGCATGAAGTTGGTTAAAAGGTCTTACCCAGTAACACACTATGGCAAACCTGAAAGAAATTCCAGAGATGATGAGGAAGAAGGTGATTGAAATACATCAGTCTGGGAAGGGTTACAAAGCTCAGGTGCTGAACGAATAATAAAAGATGTTTACATTGTCAACATCCACAGCTACAACCACAACTTACTAAGTTGATTTTAAATTGTGCAAGCAAAATCCGTCTGCAGAGACGATTACGCCTCCGTATGACGGTGACTGAGGTCTTGTTGGGCATAAAAGGAAACATTAACAAGAACAAATGTACCAATGTAAAATGTACCAATTCATTTTTATTATCTATTTGACGTAATTTGCACTCAACCGGGGAAAAGCATATATTTCTGGTTAGTACAATACCGCAAGTTTGCCATTTGAGACAATATTACCCTTCTAAATTTCATACACTAGACAGCAGAGTGTATAGTGCATAGTATAAGTGTATAGTTCATAATATGTCATTTGGGACACACTGCAAGTATTGGGCGAGTTTAAAATGCAGAATTCATACAAATATACAAATGAGATATTTACTTTTGTACATGAGCATAATTAATGTCACATGATCTGTTGTAAAAGGGTGTGTACACCAGGTCAGTGTAAGTTTTTTTTTTCTTTTCTTTTCTTTTCTTCCTCCCCACCCCCCAATTTTTTCTCACTTAAGTTAGGTGCTATATCACTTTACAGGTCGAAAAACATTTGGCATGGTGTATCTTAGTTTCATTTTTTGCAATTTTTCATAGGGGTGTGTAGACTTATATCCAGTGTAATACATGTAGTGTTGCAATGAGGAACGTCACACTGATCATTACACAAATATGGACAGCTGAAAATGTATAAACACTCAGCCCTCTGCTTTTTATATGCCTTGAACGCATCTTCACCGACCACCTTTTATCAGATTTCATGAATAGGCCTAATAATGTAGCTGTGAGCAAAGACAATTAGAAAATCATATGAACTTGCTTTACATCATATTTACCTTTACTCACTGAGAGGACAAACACTTTTCTGTTTCCCACTTGGGAGACCTACATTTCCTTTTTATGTAACTCTTTTGAAATGAAATGTACTTGTGGAAGTATGTGGAATAATTTTAACACAGATACTTTATACTTGAGAAGACTTTGTAGTAATAATCATTTGTAATGGCATGATTTTGCATTATTTTCTATTGATGAATCCCAAAAGATATTTTATATTGTTTATAGTGTGCTGTTCAGGTCCATAACATTTATAATGTTATGGTATATTTAGTGAGCATATATTGTGGCTTGCATAAATATTCACCCCCTTGGATTTTTCCACATTTTGTAATGTTACTACTTGGATTTAATTGGGATTATAGAATGTTTTGAGCCTATACAAAATAGTCATAATATTGATATAGGTGGGAAAGAATCTAGGTATTTTATTATTTGTAGGGGGAAAAAAAAACTAAAACAAACTTGTGATTTCATAAGTATTCACCCCCATTGGTATGAAAACCCTAAAGTAGTTCTGCTGCCATTAGAAGTCACATGTATAGTTGAAGTTGAAGGGTGCACCTATGTGCAACTAAAATGTCATGATCTCAATACATAACAAACAGCATAATGAAGACCAAGTAGGTATAAAAACATGAACAGTATCAATCAAAAAAAAATGCCCCAAACTTTGAACATCCCATGGAGCATTATTAAATTTGTTATAAAGAAACAGAAAAAGTATGGCACAACCAAGGCTCTACCAAGAGGAAGCAGTCACTCAGAAGTCCCTGACCCAGTAAGGGGGGGATAAATCAATGAAGCAGCAAAGAGGGGAAGGCTAGCTCAACATGATGCTACCACCTCCATGCTTCAATGTGGGGACAGTGTTCTCTGGGTGATGAGCAGTGTTGGGTTTCAGCCAAACATAGCACTTTGTGCTAGTCAGAAAGTTCCACTTTTATCTTATCAGACCAGAGAACCTTTTTTCCTTGTTTGCTGAGTCTCCAACTCCAGAAGCGTGTTTTCATAAGGCTCACACTCCTCCATAAAGCCCAACTTATTGAAATCTCCAGCTCCTTCAGAGTTACACTTGACCTCATTGGCGCTTCTCTGGTGTGAATACTTATGCAGTCCCGACTTTTGTGTGTGTGTGTGGCTTTTTTATGTGTTTATTTTTATTTGTAAATGATTTGGCAAACAATATAGATTTTTTGGGCTATATTTTGGGTTATTTTGTGTAGCCTCATTACCCTCATTACGTTCATCTTAGTTCCAGGTTATTACACTCAAAATGTGTTATAATTCAAGGGAGAGATCCTTATGCAAGGAACTATATACTGAATATAAAGCCGTTTCAGCTTTAGCCGGTGTTTTCTGGGATTAAATAAAAAAATCCTTTTCGAAGATGAGCTCATGGTGGATTACTGTGATGAATTATGAGCTCGGGTTTTCTACGCATAAGAAAGTGACAGGTTTTTTTTACACTTTTCGGACGGCATAACACGGAGACTGTACAACACTACGGGCTCATTAACTTTTAAAAATGTTCAAATACTAAATCTTTATAGCAATAACATCTCGATGATACTCCTTGTTATTTTGTTCAGGACTGTTTTTTTTCTTTACTGGAGGCATTATTATTCTAAATAGCAGCTCTTTTTCCTCAGAATCGGTTCCCACACACTTGTTTGCACACACCCTGTGTATTTTTTTTATTTTTTTGCATCTTCTGTTATATTTTGTTTTATTGCTTATTTTAAGCTCTCTTAGATTAGCTGTGGCACTGCCATCACTGTGACTATTTCTCTCTCTGCTGGGAACATGGCCGGGATGATAATTACCCCCTTTCTGCGCATTATTTTCAAGTTTCATACGGCGCTTCTACAGCCCGGACTCCATGTTTGGCAAGGCCGTGCCGTAATTTGCGGCAACTCAGATGGACTTAAATGGCCATTTCCCTCGAGTCCATTCCGTGTTTCGTGTCTCGTGTGCCGAGGCTGACTCAAAGCGCTTTTGTTAAACATTTCTAGCAAAATGCATTGAACTTTGACCTGCTTCTGAATCAGTGTATACTCCCTGCTACAGAAAGATGCTTTGCATTCTTGAGTACATTAATATAGTAAACTAATGTTGTACTGTAACTGGGTTGCCCTTATTACGACTGTAACTACTTTTTCTCCCCCTCTGTGTTCTGTTTTCTGCAGATATTATCGACATTCCTGAAAACATTTCCTATTGCAAAGCCCTTCAAGTAGCAGACTTTAGTGGAAACCCTTTGACAAAGTAATTGAAAGATGTCTGTTACACTTCTCACACAAACATTTAACACATTTGAACTTTTATATCTCTGACTACAGTTAGCAAATCATCGGTTAGATTTATTAGTGATTGACCTCCTTTATTATTATGGTTCTTTTTCCGAGTAGGGCCTGATGGTAAAGCAGCTGTGTGCATTTTGTGTGTTTTTCCCCCTCCATCTAAATTGTTTGATTACAATTTCTCCATTTTAATCCATCTGTGCATACATTTAGCCTTTTCAGCAGTTCTCTTGCTGCGTTTATGAGAACCATGGGCTCTGATTTAGGGTGATTGCACAGGTTTTTCTGGATTGCTGGTGCTTTTTGCGTGATTAGCAAAAGTGTCCCCGCACTGGTTGCGCTGTGTGCCGTGCGTGTATGTGCTACTTTTGATCTTATTAGAACCCTGATGGACCTGTGGACTTGACTGTGGTTACTGTGATATCCTGATAATTGCTTTTGTTTGGTTTTCAAAATGATTTTGGATTGGATCTCTTTTCTTTATTGTCAGTTTTGTTTGTCCTCTCTGCCACAGTTTTAGACCCTGTTTACACTACTGCGTTTTTGTTTTAAAATGGCTCATTAAAATGAAAACGATCCTCGTCCACACTGGCGTTTCCGCTGTGTTTCAGAAACGTTCTCCGTCCACACTACACGACTGAATACGCATGTCACATGACCATTCATGCACACTGGGTGTGCGCATACAGGTGTAAACAGGAAGTTGTCACTGGCAGGCGCAACAAACCGGTGTTCCATGTAGGGTTTATGCTGCTTGAAAGGAGGTCTGTTGCCGATTGCTCTAATCGTAGCCCGCCTCTTGTGCATGTAGCAGCTGCAGTATGATAAAATACAGAATTTAACTGCACAATGGCTGCTGAGAATGACAACAAAGCCAGCAAATCTTGTGGTTCAGTCTCCGTGTTGTTTTGTATACGATCAAGGTAGCGTAATGGTCATGTGGTAGGGGCTTGATGAATCAGGGAAGTATACGCAATGATCCAGAAGACCCAATCAGGGGGCGAATGTGGGCAGAGCCTTCATTTTCAAAAGTCTTCATTTTGGTCTGTTTACACTGAAACGTGGGCCTGTAGTTTTCAAACTAAACCGGGGTCTTCAGCGTTTCCAAAAGTCTCCGGAGTAGTGTACGGTCGAAAACGCCAGAGTAGTGGAGACGACATGCGTAACCGTAGCAACAGTTATGCGTTTTAAAACAAAAACTCACTAGTGTAAACAAGGCCTTAGAACTGTTCTTGGCTTTTGCTCAAAGGCATATGCTTCCATGTTTATCCTTGTAATTGTTCGGGTTTTTAGATAGTATATACTGACATGCATTTTCCCTCCTTTTTATACTGACTACGTTTAGTCTCAGTATTTTATTGTTTTAAATTTTCCATGCAAAACCCTGTAATATTGTAGTAATGTTGCACTGTCTATCTTAAATTTCACACAGATATCACCATACAGACTCAATGATTACGCATTGTGTTAAGGACTCCCTTAGGGACATTGTATGAATTTTAACAATAGTTGATTTATGAGGCATGTTTTTTTGTGTGTGTGTGGATGAGACGATGATGCTTTTTCTCAACTTAATGTGCTGCATTTTGAATTGATTGACGTTTCATGATTCATTTGTTTCCACAGTTTTTCCCAAGATGTCTTTTGAAAATTTCCATTCCAACATCTCATAAATCATGATTATTATTATGGTTATGGAGCAGAGAATACACCTGCCCACAGGACGTCCACTGCACCCCACCATTTCCCCATGCTGTAGGAGCTTCTATCACTCAGAAATCACCTGAATTCAAACGGTAACTGTAATCTTAAAACTATGTTCTAAATATGTGAATTTTCAGTATCAAACTTTGGATGTTGGGGGGGCGCCCCCCCCCCCCCCCCCACACACACACAATGTCCATACCATGGTTCCGCCCTTGCGTTTATACAATTCTAAAACATTCATCTCATCAACTGGATTTATTTATTTATTTATTTATTTTTCAGTCCATTAATTTATTTATTCACCACCATTAATTAATTCTAAGACTTAGGCCTCTGGTGTTACATTGTTTTTGATGGTGGTGTGGTACAGCCAGCTCTCTTTTTAATAAAGATTATATTCCAGAAATATTACATTCGTTCCCAACATGAACAGGTACCAGTATACTGATTAACAGTCGGTTATACTCTTTAAGCACAAGTTTTAGTGGATTAACTCATTTCATTGATTATAACTTGTTGATACTCTTTCACATCTTATACTTTGGTTATACATGAGTGAATTATACTTTGATTAAAATGTTCCAGAATAGATGTGGGTGAAAATGGGGTCTTATTAGGGTTTTGTTCAGAAGACTTTGTTTTTGCAGTGGAACAGAATATTTATGCACATGTTTATAGTTTTGTAGAAATTAACAAAAATACACAATATTGTTCCAATGTTTGGCATCAGTGTTGTTTCAGATGCATCCATAAAATGACTGCAATATGATTCTAGTGTTAAAGACTTAGGTTTCCTAACATCTCCTAACAATTATATAAGCCTACATCATATTTCACAAATAAATAAAATCCATTCTACAAATCTTTGAGCAAATAAAAACTCAACAAATGCAAATGCATATCTGTCTGTTATGTTTGTGAGAAACGTGAATCTTTTTCCCGGTTTTGACTTTATCACAAATGCAGCTGAGTAACTTCCTCTTCCAAACCAACAGGTGGTGCTATCGGTTAATTTACACTAGTCTCTCGAGTGAAGCATTACAACATGCATTGCATTACATTACACCACACCAGGGATACAACCATCAAAATGAGAGGAGAACAGGTGAGGTTCTTTCTCAGTTAATCAATAATTAAACCTTTCCTTTTTTTGTGCGCAAAAATGCCATTTCTACATCTAGACAGCCAGCCACATTACCATTATAAACGCTGGGTATATTTGCTCAAAGATTTTTTAGAATGGATTGTATTTATTTGTGAAATATGATGTAGGTTAATACTTTTTATGTATATATGTTTGTGAAACACAGGACATTTATTTGTTACATTTCTGCGTTTTCTCTCAAATTCCAGTTTGTATTTGCTAATTGCTTTCTGTTTGTTTGAGAGTCGGGCTTCCCTTTGCAAAGCAAATTGTGTTTGTTTGCAGAATGGTAGATTTATTTGTTTTGTTTTGGCACAAATTTATCTCCATAATGTGAGCTCCAGGACCAGAGTGCTGTAAACATTCTGCCACTTTTGGATAATATCCATAATTTCAGGTATTTTCTCTTCATAAAGGTGAGCCAGACAAGAGTGCTGTTTAATGGGTGCCATTTATTCCCAGTCCATTTAATTCCACAGACAAAAACAAAAGAATAATGTGTGAGCCAGCAGATGAAAAAAGCCAATTCTTGGAGAGAAGCCGCATCACTGTGGACAGTGTGGGAAGAGTTTTAGTCAAGAGTGTAATCTCCAGCAGCACGAGCGTATTCACACAAGAGAGAAGCGTATCACTGTGGACAGTGTGGTAAGAGTTTTTGTGACCAGAGTACCCTCCACAGCCACCAACAGAGTCATACAGGACAGAAGCCGTACTTCTGTGGACAATGTGGGCGGAGCTATACTCGTTCAAGTTCATTAAGGACACACAAGTGCTCTAACATAAAGCCATCAGATCATGTGAATTTGTCAAATTAAAACATTGTGTTTAGTTCAGTCCATTCCTATAAAATAAGCTGTACAATTTTGTAAATGTGAAAAACATTTTTGGATTGCTACGTTACAATGCAGATTAAGGTGAAAAGTCCACATTTTTGTATCTAGATCCATTGTATCTAGGCAAATATTTCAAGCTTTGCAGATGTATTGGTATAGAAGCACGCATTTTAAATGAGACTGGGTTGGATTAGTGTCTTAGACAAAGGGAGGCTAAAGCTAATGTAGTGATTATCCCATTGTTCCCTATTTTTCAGTGTGTATGTTCCTGTGTGTTGCTGTAGGGGGGAAAAAAGGGTTAAGAATATAGAAAAATAATTATAAATGATATTGTGATGGGTTAGGGTTATATTGTGGTGATATTGTCCTATAGAATACATAAACATGAAACGTGTCAAACATATTGTTATATAACAGCATGATTGTCCTCAAAGTATATCTTTCTTGTTTGAAATGGCACTAGTTTATGGATCTAATGTCTCTTTGACAGTGAGGTAGTAGTCCAGTTTACAAGCTAAGCAGAAGAGTGCATTGAGGATGCATAGCAGTTGCGAAAGGGAGGTGCTTGTGAGCAGCCTTCTGAAATTTAAAATGATAAATCGGAGAACCTACAGTCATGTGGACTTCATGGTCACACCCATGTAGAGCCATTGTAATTCTGGAGGACCTCATGCACATGAAGTTTGCCATTTGGTATAGGGCCTTTGTCCCACTGAAAAATGTATGTCATTCCAAGTAAAACAAAGCTGATCCAGTATGTTTTGTTCCATGCTTGTTCCATAAGTTACTATAAGTTACTTGTTCCATAAGTTACTATGACTATGAATAAACAATGGTAGACCAAGCTACCTGGACCTTATCCACTTTGTGTCTTTCTCATATATATCTTCTTCTGCTTTTAGCAGTGTCTCAGCAGAGAACTGTTTGTTCTTTCACATAATCTTTTGTGCTTCAGAATAATTTGCTGTGGCCAGTTTTAGTGTTTCATAAGATAAGTTCAGTTAGTTACAATATAAGCGCACACAAACAATTATTGTCTAAGCCAGCAATAGTTAAAAAAAAATATATGAATGAAACAAAGATGAATTGAATGAAGGAAGGAATGAATCAATAAATGAATGGAAAAGTTCCTACGTTTATACTTAAAGGTGCTATATGTAAGATTGACAACTAGCAGTTAAAATAGTTAATACAGTCTGCATTTAGAATAATGGAGAGTTGTCTGTCACACACCCAGACTTGAAGCTTAAGCGGGTTGCCAGAATGAGGACACGCAACAGGCACGAGCAAAACTAATAATGTCAAGTGACTAGCTTTACACTGCTAGTTTATCAGGTAATGTAAACGTTTGCAATCTTTTTATTGTTTGCAAATTATAAACCAGCTCACAAATTATAAACAAACACCCAGTGTTGTTTGCCTGCAAACCTGTTTGAAACCTGACAACCCAGTGGTGTTAAAATACTATTCAGAGATGGGGTCATACAGGCCAAAACAAAAACAGACTTTCATATGTCTAGCGTCCAAACGAAGCTATCCTTCAGGAGGAGAAAAAAGAAAGAAAATGCACCAAAGATTGGCCTTTAGATTGACCTGCCATAAAGAAAGTTAAATATAATACATATAAATGTCCTGAATCTAATTGTACTAACATCAAGCTAACAGATGGTGTGTGAGGTACATAAGGCACATTTAACATAAAGTTAACTTTGTCAAGCTTTTGTGATCTTTACTCACCAAGAAATTTAACTGCAACTAACTATTAATGAGTGTGTGTGTGTGTGTGTGTGTGCTCCATTAACTGTATATCCACGATTGTGATGGTGATCCTGCAGTAAAAATTCTAAGACTTGCAGGTCATACC
Organism: Ictalurus furcatus; assembly: GCF_023375685.1. NCBI lineage: Eukaryota > Metazoa > Chordata > Actinopteri > Siluriformes > Ictaluridae > Ictalurus > Ictalurus furcatus. The sequence continues at coordinate 11,712,044 of NC_071265.1, read as the reverse complement.
AACATTGTCTTATTTCTTAAAGGAACATATATATGTATGTGTATACATATATATATATATATATATATATATATATATATATATATATATATATATACACACAGACACACATATGTATGTATATATATATATATATATATATATATATATATATATATATACACACAGACACACATATGTATGTATATATATATATATATATATATATATATATATATATATATATATGTGTGTGTGTGTGTGTGTGTATATATATATATATTATTATTTATTTTTTTTGCTTGTATCTTTCTCATTTTTAAGTCGTTTTGGATAAAAGCGTCTGCTAAGTGAGTAAATGTAATGTAAATATTATACACACATACAACAAAAATCCATTCATTGAGCTTACTGTGCAAGTGTGTATCCTGGTCAGGGTTGCAGTAAATCTGAAAACTATATCAGGAACACTGGGCTCAAGGGATCATGGACTGGATGTCGTTCCATCAGAGGATGTTCAAAAGGCATATATGGATGTGGAGGTCAGGCATCCCCATACTTCTGGCCATAGTTAGCTATATTTAAATGGACGCTGCCAAGACGGAGCAACTTGGAGAAGAATTCTCTCTTCAAATCGCCTGTAAACACAAACATATTCTGTTGGCCTGGAAAGGTGTCCAGTTCGATAGTATGCACAACATTTTTATAAAGCAAATTCTAGCTTCTTGCATTTAAAATGAAAAATCTTATGATATAGGGAGACGATATGTGTCTCACTCAGAGGTATGGATTGGTCTGTTAAAGTGGGCATTCCCACTGTTAAATATATGTATTCCATGCATGGTATTGTAGCGTTTGGGGAAAAACAGGAAAACATCATAAAATCATGAATTCTACTGAAATCCAGAGAGTAAGCAATAATGTCCCATGCAACAGAATACTACAGTCCATGACAAATAATATTATAGTTTTATGCCTGAATGTCTCTTTACCTCACTTTAAAAATCAGACAAACATGTATTTTTCTTTCATGGAAAAACTCTGTTACTGAAAAAAGCACATGAAAAAGGTCAATTGTATTTTAACCAGCCGGTTAATGTAGGAATTACTTTTATGTTAAATTGTATTTTAGTTGTAGTATGTTGTATCTGTAGTATGATGCATTATTCTCATCTAGTACTAACTGTAAATATTAGTTTTATATAATGTACATTAACCAAAAATATAATAATACAAACAAAGTAATTTAACCCATAAACATTTATATTTATTTATTTAGCAGACACTTTTATCCAAAGTGACTGTAAATAATTTACCCATAAATTTACAGCAAAATACTGGCAGCAGTGTTTCCAGCCATTTACTGTAATTTTACGGTTTTGATAATGTTTTTCCATTTCACAGTTGTTCTGTAATTTCACAGTAAAGTACTTGCAACAATAGTTCCAGCAATAAATCTACAATATGAAAACTGTTATCATACAAATATTTTTATTTACTCTATTGTCTGATGTCTATTAACATCTCTAGTATATGTAGTTTATATTGTATACAAACATCCATCCATCCATCATCCATCTTCTATACCGCTTATCCTACAAGGTTGCAGGGAACCTGGGGCCCATCCCTAGGGAGCATGGACCCTGGACGGAGTGCCAATCCATCGCAGGGCACAATCACATACACATTCACACACCCATACACTACGGACACTTCAGACATGCCAATCAGCCTACCATGCATGAATGGGATCAAAAGTGGTTGATTCTTTAAAATAAAATAAAATAAAATAATAATCAGTATAATTAGATATCACTTCAGAATCATCATTCATTCTTTAAATCTACAGTAAGCATTTTATCTAGGTCAAGGTTGAGGTGGATCCAGAGCCTATCCCTGGTGTGAGGCAGGAATACACCCTGAATGAGACACTGGTCCATCACAGGACAATATTCTCACACACACACACACACACACACATACATTTACAAACTCATCCACACCTAGAGATGCTACAGTAGCACATATACTAAAATTGGAACGATATAGAGAAGATTAGCATGGCCCCTGTGCAAGGATGACCAGCAAAATCGTGAATGGTTACCACACCTATGGTACATTTAGCATAGCCACTTCACCTACTAGCATGTTTTTGAGAGGTGGGGGGAACCAGAGAATCCAGATGAAACCAAGACGGGCACAGCACTTGCAAAACTCCTTACAGGTTTTAACCCAAGCTCGTATGATTGTGTTCATGTCTGGTATTAACATGCGTCCTGGGTGATCCGATCATGAGAAGACAGCACTAAGTACAGGTGTGAACGGGATCCAACGTGTCTCGCAGACGTGTTGTCATCCAATCACTTAAACCACATTCAGAGGTAGTTTCAGATGCATATGACCACGTAACATTTGTAGTATGAACACCAAAGCATCTCGATGCATCTCAGACAGCAACAAAGGACCGCATAATCAACTGTGTCGTTGCCCTGGATCGCGTTGTCGTCTCATCTCCCACTCTTTCATAAGTTTCGTTAGCAGACCAAACGTTTGAAACAGCCTGTGCAGGTACATGAGATGGGATTCACAGGACACTTCTGCTTGAAGACAAATGTAGTGGAAGACTGGCGTAATAAATGTGTGCTACACCCTGTCTCCAGCAGAAATGATGTACAATACAGTGATTTTTCTTCTTTTTTGGGGTATATCTCATACTAAATAGTTCTAGATCTTTAAACGAAATACAACAAAAAACAAAGGCAACCTGAGTAAACACACAATATAGTTTTTATTTATGTACTTTTTATTGAAGCAAAAAATCCAACACCTATCACCCATGTGAAAAATGAATTGCCTCTTAAACTTAAAATTTGGTTGTGCCAACTTTAGCAGTAACAACTGCAACTAAACACTTCCGATAACTGGAGATCAGTCTTTCACAGTGCTGTGGCCCACTCTTCATTGCAGAACTGCTTTAGTTCAACTACACTGGAGGGTTTTTGAGCATAAACTGCCTGTTTAAGGTCCTGCCACAGCATCTCAATTGGGTTCAAGTCAGGACTTTGACTAGACCACTCCAAAACTTTCATTTAGCTTTTTTTTACTCCTATGCTTTGGATCATTCAGAATGTTTACATGGACAACAATAATCCAATACTAACCTGATTAAGACAATACTCTGATTAAGAAGCTACCATGTAAACAGCAATTTTTTTATTACATTAATCCGACTAAAGTCATACTCGAGAGTAAACTCGAGAGTAAACACAAATCTAATTAAGACATGTGGAGTATTCCTGTTTTAGTTGCATTATCGACGTGTATTACAGACATAAGGTAAAAACCTTAATCACAATATTGTCTTACTCAGAATAAGGTCAGTAATTAGATTACTGCTGTCCATGTAAACATAATCATTGTCTTGCTGCATAATCCAGATGCGCTTGAGTTTCAACTTACGGACTGAAGACCGGACATTCTCCTTTAGGATTTTCTGGTAGAGAACAGAATTCATGTTTCCCTCAATTATTGCAAGTTGCCCATGCCCTGAAGCAGCAAAGCATCCCACACCATCACACTTCCACCACCATGCTTGACCGTAGGTATGATGTTCTTTTTGTGGAATTCTGCGTTTGGTTTTCTCCAGATGTAACATGACCCTCAAAAGGGTCTCAATATTCTCAATATTCTCCTTAATGTTCATCTGGGTTAGCGTTTTTCATCTTGCCACTCTTCCATGGATGCCATTTTTGCCCTGTGTCTTTCTGATAGTGGAGTCATAAACAGTGACCTTTATTGATACAAGAGAGGCCTGTAGTTCCTTTGATGTTGTCCTTGGCTCTTTTGTCAGTTCCTGGATGAGTAGTTGCTGTGCTCTTGGAGGAATTTTAGAATATCTGACACTTCTGGGAAGGTTTACTACAGTGCCGAGTTTTTCCATGTGGAGTTAACGGTTCTCACTGTGGTTCTTTTGAGTCCCAGAGCCTTTGAAATAGCTTTGTAACCCTTCCCAGACTGATGGATTTTATTCACCTTCTTCCTCATCATTTCTGAATTTCTTTCAACACTGGCATAGTGTGTTACTGGGTAAGACCTTTTTAACCAATTTCCTGCTTCCTCAGCATTTCTGAGTTTACAGACTAAAAGTTTTTATAATTCTTTACATTAAAAAAATGCAAAACAAATTAACTTTAAATACATGTTGTAAAGGATTAAGTTGAATAAAAATACATATATTAAAACATAAAAAACTGTTTTTTAAAAACTATATGGTTGTTGTTGTAATTGCTACTGCTGTTATTATTATAAATTTAAGCATAAATACATTTTTAAAACGTTACGATGGTTAATTTCACAGATGAAGGCAAAATATGACACCAAAATGTGAATATTTTTCTTTCGTCTTAATTTATTTATTTGTTTTTTTTCAAATTGGTAGACAAGCAAACCCACTCAGAACAGTCTGGAAGGCTTCCACCATATTTGTAGGCGGCGGTGCATTCTGGGAATTGGAGTTCCACAATGACGTGGACATGACAACAATAAAGATCAATTCATTTTACTGTAGAATTTTAAAGTAACTGCTCTTCAAATTCATTGGATTGAAAAGATGTTTTTAGTAAATGTAGTTTTATTTGGCTTAATGCTTTACGTCTCTTTAAACTTGCTAGATTTTGCAATTGTTTAAATGTAAAGGGTTATAAAAACGGTGTTGACTGTATACTCATAAATACTGTCAATTGTTGTGTTTTATAAATGTTCCTTTGCTTGTTGTGTAGGAGCTCGCTGACGCTCAATTTCCGCTTTCGCTGCTGTTAAACTAAGTGTGTAAAAACCACGCCCCTATTTATGTGCAGCTAGATTAACCATGCTTTCAGGAAGAGCGGCTGGTTTAACTAATGATTTAAATTTGTGCTGAAATTAAACAAATAAATATGCCATTTCGCAAACAAACACAATCTGCTTTGCAAAGGAAAACTCTACTCAAACAAACAGAAAGAGATTTTCTCACAAGTGCAGCTAAGCAACGTCCTCTTCCAAACCAACAGATGGCGCTATCGGTCAATTTACACTAGTGTCCCGGGAGCGAGAGAGAGAGTTGCACCACCGGAAGTTCAAAACACTTGATCGTCACGTGATTCATGTAGACTTCAGGAAGTTATTTGCGGGCTTTTAGAATTCATAGAGTTAGAGCAACAGAACTGCGATTTTTGAAAATTAGTAGCCAATAAATGCATTGATTTAAAATATTTATATAACACAGACATATGTATGTAGTATGTATATACTGTTGCATCAATGTTGTTGAAAAAAAAAAAAATCCACTAATATTTGAGGATTAATGTGGTCAATTAGCCTTACCTGCCTTGTTAACACACCCTGATTAATTAATATTTAAGTTCTTAAACTTGTAAGTTAGTCAAGGGCAATCACTAATGTCATCTGTATGACTTTCAGATAGGACAAGAGACAGGACAACTCAACAGTGGGTCAATGTTCTAGCAGCAACATGATAATAAGTGTGTTGTCTTAGAAAATCCACTGCAAATAAGTGAAATGTAAAATTAAATTAAGTGAAATTGAATTAATCTTATTGTCAGAGTAATTTGTATATTAATATTTTCTCCAATAATTAAATTTTTAAAAATCCACAATTGCGTTCCCACAATTTTTCAATACACTAATAGGCAATAACTTTATATTATTATATAATTTTTTAATGCCATGGTAATAACAGCACAAGTGTGGTGATATAAATATGATTTTTAAATGATAAAAAAAAGATATAAACTTTTACACTTCACAAAATTTAAATTGTTAATTTGGCAGAGGGTATATAACCTGAGGTTTGTGTCCAGCACGCGCATAATGGTCGTCCCTGCTGACAGGATCTCCAGACAGCGAGTGAGTTTTTCTGAGGTAAATACTTTCTACTTAACACATTTTTAACACATTTCTTTTAGAAGTTACTTTTAAAGCTTAAACCATTATCACTATCAATTAAATATAGCTGGAGTTCTGAAGTCATGAATCTGTATTTTTTTCTTCCAGTGTCCTGAGTCTTTACACCTCTTATGATGAGCTCTTCAGGAAAATCTCCACAGACTCCTGCTGCTACTGGCTCAAAGGTAAAGTTTAATCATGTGTCTGATTTCTCTTTTCATTTTTAAACTCTGAGAACTTGTTGATAAATAAATAACCATTACAACACTATATACAACAAGCAGAACACTTCCCAGCAAAAACATTACGCTCTGATGATGACAATGTTGTCACCACGTCTTGGTAAAGTTGGCATTTGAATATAATATGGGAAATTAACTAAATGTATCAAACATTTTACTTAAGTACATGAATCGAGGTCTGAATTTTATTATCTTTTGATATTGTTTGTCATACATCAATGTCAAATATCTGCCAGCAAAAGGATTAATTTACAACACCCAACAACCATTCTGGAAATGGTGACTATTCTTTTTTTTTTTTTTTTACTTCTTTTTATTCCATTTTATCAAATGCAGCCATACAGTACAATTTGTAATTCAGCGATATGGCACAGGTATACATGTCTTACAGGGCAGCCATGGCTTCCAATATCCTCTCAGTGTCCCATATTTCCTGGGACAAAATGTTAAGTAAAGGGTTACAACCACCAAGACAGTAAATAGATAAAAAAAAAAAATAAAAAAATAAAAAATCAAAAAGAGACAAAAATAGAGGCACAGTAATAATGAATAAACAATAGTAATGCGTGAATAACATCAAGATGGCATTCAGATTTAGATAACAAAGAGAATCTACTCCAACTCCTACAACAAATCACATGAGAAAATGATCAGGGCCCATTTAACTGAAAATATTTCTGTTTTTAGTTGTACTTTTGCAGTTATATATTCCATATAATAAACATCCTTCACCCTTTCCCTCCATTGTGATATCGTGGGGGGCTGCGGCTTCAGCCAGGAGACTGTAATCATCTTCTTAGCTATTAAGAGCAAGACTCTCAGTAAGAATATCATATTCTTGTTCTCCACCTCCTCCGGACGTAATCCCAATAAATAACAAGATGGTTCTAAAGGTAGTTCTATATGTAAACATTTTTTAATCTCATTTTGAATGTTTTGCCAATATTCTGTTAATTTTGGACAGTCAAAGAATATGTGTGTATGGTCTCCCACCAGGCCGCAGCCCCTCCAACATTGATCTGATTTGTCTCCAAATTTTGAGGTAATAAGGGGAGTTCTGAAAAATCTCATCTTGACTTTCCATTCAAATTCCCTCCAAATGGGGCTGTTTATTTTGTGTCCCACTCCACAAAGTAGTGCCCATTTTTCATCTGGAATGATGGTATTCATCTCCAGTTCCCATTTTTCCTAAATGTCCGAACTATCATCCTTTAGTTCTTCTTGTAAGATCTTATATATGTGTGATATTATCTTCTTTTTAATGGTTCTTTTGATTATTAACATAAACAAACATTCTATATTGGATGGCGAAGTGCATAGTTTATCCCATTCTCTGTGTGTCTGTAAGTAATGCCTTAGCTGCAGGTATCTAAAAATATCATGGGCTGGCAAATTATATTTATGTTGGGGCTGTCCAAATGACAATAGGACTCCTCCCTCAAATAACTGATCTAACATAATTAGACCATTTTCTTCCTGTTTTTTGAACCCTGCGTCTAATTTGGATGGGAGAAAGTCAGTATTGTGTATCTTCATTGTTCTAGAAATGAATGTGGGGAATCTTAGCTTCTTTCTCACACTTGCTCATATCTTTAAAGTGGTTTTAACCCATTGATTGCTTATTTTTTTACTTTCCAAATATCTTGGTGCATAAATGGGACTGTGTCTAGAGGGACATTAGAGCATTCACTCTGTTCCATCCCGACCCAAATGGCATCTTTATCTTCAGAAATCCAGGAGACCATTGATCTAAGCTGGGCTGCCCAGTAGTATTGTTTCAAGTTAGGCAAGTCTAGGCCTCGTTTTCTCTGGAACATAACATTCTTTTAAATTTTATTCTAGGTTTTCTATTTTGCCACACAAAATTATTTATTAATTATTTTAAATGTAGTAACGGGGACCTCTATGGGCAGGGATTGGAACAGAAAGAGCAGCCTTGGCAATACGTTAATTTTTATTGTTTCCACTCGTCTCATTAGAGATAAAGGTAGTAATTCCCATCTCATCAAGTCAGTTTTTACTTCACCCAATAATTTCCCGTAGTTAGCCTTAAATAGCTGTGATGTATTCGGGGTTATGAAGATTCCTAGTTATTTAAAACCTTGATTAGACCAACGGAAGTTAAATCTTCCTGTTAGTTGTGCTGGCCAGTGCCCCACCAGCACCATTGCTTCAGATTTCGATTGGTTGACTTCATATCCTCTCCGTATTCCTTTAAATTTCTTATTAGCGAAGGGATTGTTGAATTTCATCAGAATTAATATCCCAAATATTAATCCTCTACTCGCTACTCTGTCATACAACTGATAGAGCATGTGAAAACACTTCCTCTTACCTTCTAGGAATTTTACTCACAGAGTAAGATATATGAATCGTCCCTTTGAATGGACTTCAGTTTATTAAAGAACAATAAGGATTACAATTATCTTAACTCAGAATATAAAGAAAATAAAATAAAGAAAAACCAGCAACTACACAGAGTCTGAAAATAGTTTTCTTTTAAGAAGAGACATAAAAAATATTCCCTTTTTTGATCGCGCAGGATCAGGTAGTTTTTCTTCCTTCACAAGAAACGAATAACCTTCACCCGAGGCGCGACCCTGAACACTTGTCTGGTCGAAACTTATATACACCTTTCACTTGTGGTTTCAAGCGCTAGAGTCTAAGTTTTCACTCAAAACCGCAACACCTTCTCAACGGTGTTCGGATGCGGTTACGAGCGAAAACTCTGAAGCTACATGTAGAAAACAGGAGGCATGCCCTTATTTGGGTCTTCAACAGATAAACAGAGTTTGGGTGATTGTGGTTTTTGAGCACTCGCCTTAAAGCTGTGTTTTTAGCACTGGCTGTAAAAAACAGGAAGTAGAAACATGATGTATGGTTTTTTTACTGGGCTTTCTTCAGATTTAATCGTTCTATCAGTCTTTCCATTTCATCTATTTGTCTAGCAAGATTAGAGAGTCTCGCTATTCTCCCATGTTTCTGACTTCAGGTGTCCATGCTTTAGTTTGATTATGTTTGCTATTTAAACCCATTGGTGCCTGCGCACGGGGTGCAGTATTATAGTTTGTATGGTTTGTACCAAACGGCTGATGAGTTTTCCGGTTATGTTTGACTACGATAGTGAATGCGTTAGCATGCTAAGCGGTCTTCCTCCATATCCTGTTCTTGTTTCATGCGACGAGTCCTGTTTCTCGTTTCCCTGGTGAAGACCGCGTCTCCTGTGTTTTGTTTGACTGCTGTTAATAAAGACATTGGTCTGCACCTGCATCCGCCTCCCAGTCCCATTCCGTGACTCCATGTAACATTTAATGTCACTCAATGAGTGGAATGTGTTGTATTTTTATGTCTTTCAGACTTAATTTTGCAATTAAATACCCTGTTTTGTTAATTTGCGCACAAACGAGAGATGTGTGAGGTGGCTTGAGGTCAAATCTGAGAGAGATTTTTACTTGCCTTTTATTTTTAAATTGGCCACTTAACACGATAAACTAAATTTTCACATTTCCAAACCTCAACACTAGTCCATTAGCTATAATTATATATTAATTATATTTTCAGACTTGAATATTTTAAAGATGTATATACGGTGTAATTCCCTGTTTTTTGTTTTTTTTTTAAAGCGAGCGACATGATTATAGTCACTGAAATCAACGTCTTATTTCTTTATGAAATGTTGCAGTATTTATTATAAGTGATTTATCTGTGCAAATAAATATTGTAATAAAAGGTATGTCCTTTAATCTTTAAATAAAAATATTAATGTGCCCACCCCCTCTCAGTGACTGTTATCCGATGACATGTATGCTATATAGGCTGGTTCAATCTCTCTCCTCCAGCACCCTCTCATAAAACGTGTGTTTGAAAGCACAGCCACTTTCTTTGATCCAATCAACAAAGGATGGATAAAAGCAAGTCCTGCCCCACAGTTTTTGTAAATGCATCATAATACGGAAGCAAGAATCAGTCACAACTTCTGTTGCATGCCAACTTTAAGCAAATGCTCTTGTTTAAAGGGGAAATGAAGCAGTCAATCAAATTAACATGATTTACTAAATGGATTTACAATCTGATCAACAATTATTTAACAAACATATTATATCTATAGAATTTTCACAGTTGTGTAAGGTGTAAGTGTGGTTTTGTATTAAACAAATTAAAACAAACAAAAACTTTTAAAAATTGAGGCAAATGTGATATCTTTGCAGGTGGCTGAGGCCTACCTGCAGGCCGCGCATACTTTCCTGGGACCTTTCTATGGTCCTGGACGGTCTGTCAGGTGTCCAATTTGAGCCCTTAGAGTGGATCTACTGTCTCAAGCCGGAGGGCTGATTTATCACCCTTGGCCAGAACTATGGAAACTGTGGGTCTGGCCCCTGATGGGCACCAGCTCATATATTCTATTCTCACAACTGAGATTGTAGAGACCATGTTAAATGCTAGAGCACCATCCACAAGGAAATTGTATGCACTCAAGTGGCAGATTTTTGTCTTGTGGTGTGAGGATTGTCAGCTAGACCCAGTGAACTGCACAATAGCTACAGTCCTGGAGTTCTTACAAGAATATTTCTCAGCAGGGTGGGCTCCTTCTACAATCAGGGTTTACGTGGCCACCATTTCTGCAGGCCACGCATATCTTCCTGGGACCTTTCTGTGGTCCTGGAAGGTCTGTCAGGGGCCCCATTTGAGCCCTTAGAGTCAGCCTCTGAGAAGTTTCTGACTCTAAAGGTAGCTCTTCTGCTGGCCCTGACTTCTCTCAAGCGAGTAGGAGAACCACAAGCTCTCTCTGTTGCCCATTCCTGCCTTGACTTTGCCCCTGGATTAGCCAAGGCTTTCCTGTATCCTAGACCAGATTATATTCCTGAGGTGCCTACATCAGCTGCCCACCCTGTGGTGTTCTGAGGGCTTTCTGCCCTCCTCCATTCCCCACACCAGAACAAGAGAGAATGCACCTGCTGTGTCCAGTAAGGGCTGTCTGTACTTACGTCCACCGCTCCGTCCAGTGGCGTAAGTTGAAGCAGCTGCTGGTCTGCTTTGGCGGCGACAGTAGAGGTGATGCTGTGTCAAAGCAGCGCATTTCTAATTGGATAGTGGAAGCAATCTCTATTGCTTATGAGCCGCGCGATCTCGCTACGCCTCTGGGCATAAGGCTCATTCCACTAGGGCGGTTGCCTCCGCGAAGGCTTTGTCCAAATGGGTATCCTTACAGGATGTGTGTGCTGCTGCAGGGTGGTCTACACCACACATATTCATTCATTATTACAGCCTGGATATTCATTCCACCCGGGCTCAAGTGTCTTGTAGTGACCCCCGGGCTTGGGTCTTTTTGAACAGGCCGTACCCTCGGTATGACGTAAAATATCCCGGTATCCTCGGTATCCCGTATTCTCGTTCCCATAGTGTTATGCTAAACACAACATCGAAGTTCCCTGTGAAAGGGAACGTCTGGGTTACGCATGTAACCCTGTTCCCTGAGAAGGGAACGAGACGTTGCGTAGCTTTGTCATACCAGGGCAGGCCTGTGAATTGCATCTTCGCTTCAGATAATAGAGGCTGATGGCACGGTTCACAGATATTTATATCACGCGACGCGCTTAATTGCCACCTCACCTGATCCTGGCAGGCCTATAAATAGGCATGATTTTACACAAGCTTCAGATGCCGGTGGCGCGCGAGAGGCGCTCCCATACCGTTATGCTAAACGCAATGTCTCATTCCCTTCTTAGGGAACAGGGTTACATGCATAACCCAGACATTTTATAACACGATACGAACAAAAATTTTAAAAATTGAGGCAAATGTGATATCTTTGTAATTCAATTTAATGTTAAAAGTCCAATGCATATAGTAATATTTTACCAATTCGTATCACTTGTAAGTACCTACTGAAGAATAGCAAGTCATTCACATGTTGATTTGTTGCTGTTTGTGTCCACTGCAGTTCTTTCACAGACACTCTATTCCACTCCAGGTAAGATATTTATGAAGTTTACATTTATTATTAACTAATTAGTGAATATATTTATCGAATAGTATTATAGTAGTATATAAGTAATGTTTTTGTAAGCATATATTTCTTTTGGCAGGATTTTACATAAATACCCTTTTTTATTAACCGTTACTGTTAATCAGATGTCTATAATTATTTTAGTAAATTAAGCTTCATTATTTTCAACTACTTGAAAGGCCATTTTGGGTCAAAAAGAGTCCCTGTTATGATAAAATGGAAAGATGCACACGTCCTTATACATTAAAATATTGATGTATGTTTTAATTGGAAACACTACAATTATTTTTTAGAATGAGATCAGAAAAGAGAGAGACACACAGGAGGTATGTGTATGCTTGGAGAACCACGAGGCAGGCTTTGACCAGATCACCTTCTCACCTGGAGATTAATCCACAGGCGTATGTTTGTAGAGTAATTTACAGTGGCTTCGAGTGTGGAACAATCAATCAGAATCAAGGACCGGAACGATTTGTTTTATAAAAATAAAAACTAAACTTCAACTGTGCAACTAAAATTGAGATTTTGCTCTTAGGTTTTTGTAATTATGAGCACAAGTTCTCCTCTGAAAAATTGTAAGTGTAGTATCTACCCTAATGTGTAGTTAATTTCTGTAAAACTAATATACTTTTCATTTTCAGCAGCAGGACCAGAGACAGGCTCCACAGCAGCAACAACATGACCGACATGATGACGATAAGACACTTGTACTTTTTGAAGAATAAGGCTTTTTTTCTTTGGTTACTATAGCTTATTAATTTATATGATTAGTTAATCATTTATGAATTGATAATATTTATAAAGTTATTTTTTTTCTGCATATGAATTTGTTGGTAAGACTAAAAAATAATTATTTAGCTTAATGTTTATGTATTAGTTTAGTATGTTTGGGGGGAAATGGCAAAATGCTGATGAATAAATGCTATAAATGTGTTGCTGGTTGTTGCTTAATAGAACAAACAAGTTCAAAACTAATGTTTATAGTTTCGTAGCAATTCACAAAAGTATTCATTATTGTTCAAAAGTTTGGCATCAGTGTTGTTTCAGATACATCTATAGTTGCAATCAAAATTATTCAAGCCACTTGGTAAAACATGTTTATTGACAAAATTTAAAGACTTTCAGCTGCTTTTAATGAACAAATCAAACAAAAGCAATTCAAATAGTTCAGCACAATGCATGCTTCAAGTGGTTTCCCCAAATTCAAGTGAAAATGCAACTTATAATGATTTCTCCAGTTTGAAGATTATTTGAACAATTCAAATAATAATTAACCCCCCCTCCCCCCCCCACACACACACACACAGTCCTAACCCGCACTCAAATCTTGGGCCAAGATCCATCATGGGACATCAGCATTCAGTCAAAACCCTTTTCAATTCACATGCGTTGAACAGGAGTACAGCTAAAAGGTCTCATTTACCAACAAACATCCATGAAAACGATTTCACCAATTTTCCAGTTATCTGCAGAAAAAAGGCACAAAAAACTCTTTGAAATCTGTTTTTTAAAAAAAGCCTCAGCAAAATTAAGCATTTTTGGCTGCAACAGTTACAAGAACCTCAGACTGATTTTACCACACAAGCCTAGCGACCATCATACAAGTCCCCAAGGATGCGGCATTACTGGAATTTTAAGAAGCATGCATGTGGCACGAGCTATAACTATAACACACCTGAATAATAGTAAGATTACTTTTTTAACAGAGAATGTATGTTGATTACAATAATGCTGTAATCCATTGTATTTGGAAACACAAAGTTACATGTTGATTTTCCAGAGTCTAAACACATTCAGTGCTTCAGCTTGAAAAAAAAAACATTGACCCCCAGAGCAAGGTCATCTTTGTATGGCTAGTAACTGAATTTTATAAACATATAAAGTAGGGCTGCAACTAACGATTATTTTCATAATCGAATAGTTGGCTGATTCCCCCCGATTAATCGGATGTGTGGCCAATCTTTCAGTACCCTCCTTTTTTTGTTTATTTAAAATTAAATCCACAAACTGAGTGTTACAAATATAAACTTCAGACTAAAACTAAACGGTTAGTCCAATTCTATAAGGCTGAAAAGAACCCAATACACACACAGATGCACACCAGAATATATAGTATTGATTTAGTACTGTAGTTTAATTCTGTGGTTTTTGTGCATCCACAAAAAATAATGCATAAATACTTATACATAATATAAATTTAAATAAATAAGTAAAATCATTATATATATATATATATATATATATATATATATATATATATATATATGTGTGTGTGTGTGTGTGTATATATATATATATATATATATATATATATATATATATATATATAATTTAAATATTTAATACAATAAATAAAACATATAATAAACTAAAATAAGTCTTTATGAATTTTTTTTATGGATGCACAAAAAGCACTGAATTAAACTACAGTACTAAATTAATAATAAAAACTCACTTTCACTGCACCTTGTGGTTTATGTTCCTCACTGTCTTTAGACATATTATTTTACTTGTGTTTACTTTTGATCATAGAGTTTTAATTAAACATTACAGATCTTACTGTACGGAGCAACGCGGCCTCGTTACTAACACATCACTTCTGTTATAATAAACAGCAGAATTTACACCGCAAGCGCGCAAATATAGCATATAATGACAATAAACTTAATTAAACTAAACCTTTTAAGCTTGCACCCGTTTCCCCTGCCCCTTACACACAGTGGAGCATTTTGGATATAAACATAAGTTTGTGCTCGTGCAGCCCTGTTTGATCTCCGCGGTGTTTAATATGAAATGCATCGTGACGATTTCGGCTCTGTCTGATGGAGACTGATGTCATGTTGGGAATAAAAGGTAACGGTGATAAACAATAAGGTGAAGAAAATCAGTGTCGGTGACTCTGGGTATTAGGCTAAAGCTAGCGGCGTCGCATTACATATGACGTCATGCGTCGTCGACTAGGAAGCGGCTTATACTTCCGGTTAGTAAAAACCGCTGGTGTTCCATTTCAGATGATATTACCTTTCTAAAATCCACACACTAGACGGTAGAGTACACGGTACATATTGTAATTGTATAGCACATCATTTGGGACACAACTTTAGTTTTTACTCCCCGAAGCGTGTTTTTGAAACAGAAGTAACGTAATGAGTAAATGCACCTCGTGCCGCGCAGACCGACTAATCCATAATGAGATTCATTACAACGATTTTCATCATCGATTATTATCGATTAGTTGTTGCAGCTCTAATATAAAGATCTATATTCAGTATTTCTCTGTTATTAGTGATGAGAAATCGTGTAAGTTAGGTCAACTGTCTTGTTCATCTAAAAAATTATAAGTAACAGTAGGTTTGGCATTAGTAAAATTGGGCTGCAGTCGATGGAATTACGTTACAAATCTAAAATTACAAAGCTGTTACACTTATTAAAGGTGGGTAATTTGGTGGTCATATTACAGCAAATAATTCTTTTAACACATGGAGACAAAATATACTATTATTTAAGCATCTTGAATAATTTTATTGTTTTTCAGATGTACCACTGCTCAGACTGTGGGAAGAGTTTTACCCGTCAGAGTAATCTCCAACGACACAAGCGCGTTCACACAGGAGAAAAGCTGTATCACTGTGGACAGTGTGAGAAGAGTTTTACTTGTCAGAGTACTCTCCAAATACACGAGCGCATTCACACAGGAGAGAAGCCGTATCACTGTGGACAGTGTGAGAAGAGTTTTACTTGTCAGCATAATCTCCAACGACACGAGCGCATTCACACAGGAGAGAAGCCGTATCACTGTGGACAGTGTGAGAAGAGTTTTACTTGTCAGCGTAACCTCCAACGACACGAGCGCATTCACACAGGAGAGAAACCGTATTACTGTGGACAGTGTGGGAAGAGTTTTACTTGTCAGAGTACTCTCCAAATACACGAGCGCATTCACACAGGAGAGAAGCCGTATCACTGTGGACAGTGTGGGAAGAGTTTTACTTGTCAGAGTACTCTCCAACAACACGAGCGCATTCACACAGGAGAGAAGCCGTATCACTGTGGACAGTGTGAGAAGAGTTTTACTTGTCAGAGTAATCTCCAACGACACGAGCGCATTCACACAGGAGAGAAGCCGTATCATTGTGGACAGTGTGGGAAGAGTTTTACTTGTCAGAGTAATCTCCAAATACACAAGCACATTCACACAGGAGCGAAGCCGTATCACTGTGGACAGTGTGAGAAGAGTTTTATTCAAGAAAGTAGTCTCCAAATACACGAGCGCATTCACACAGGAGAGAAGCTGTATCACTGTGGACAGTGTGAGAAGAGTTTTACTTGTCAGAGTAATCTCCAACAACACGAGCGCATTCACACAGGAGAGAAGCCGTATCACTGTGGACAGTGTGGGAGGAGTTTTACCCGTCGTAGTCATCTCCAACGACACAAGCGCATTCACACAGGAGAGAAGCCGTATCACTGTGGACAGTGTGAAAAGAGTTTTACCCGTCAGAGTCATCTCCAACGACACGAGCGCATTCACACAGGAGAGAAGCCTGATAAAATCTTTTGTTGAGTTGGCAGGTTGTTTTGGATCACTGTCTTGCTGCATGATAAATTTCTTCCCAATTCATTTGTTATGTTTGATATGTTAGGCAGCAAGTGAACAGTCAGTTCTCGAAGTTGATGTATTGGAAGCAGGAAAAATAGGCAAGCGTAAGGATCTGAGCAACTTTGTCAAGGGCCAAATTATGAATGCTAGACAACTGGGTCAGAGCATCTCCAAAACAACAGGTCTTCTGGGGAGTTCCGGGTATGCAGTGGTCAGTACCTACCAATAGTAGTCCAAGGAAGGACAACCGGTGAACCAGCGACGGGGTCATGGACGCCCAAGTCTCATTGATGCGCGTGGGGAGCAAAGGCTAGCCCATCTGATCCACTCTCACAGAAGAGCTACTGTAGCACAAAGTGCTGAAAAAGTTAATGCTGGCTATGATAGAACGGTGTCAGAACATTCAGTGCATCTCAGCTTGCTGCTTATGGGGCTGCATAGCTGCAGAGCAGTCAGAGTGCCCATGCTGACCCCTGCCCACCACCAAAAGTGCCTACAATGGGCATGTGAGCATCAGAACTGGACCATGGAGCAATGGAAGAAGTTAACCCTAACCCTAACCCTGGTCTGATAAATCACATTTTCTTTGACATCATGTGGATGTAAAACACACCATGGATCCACTATGGGAAGAAAGCAAGCCAGAGTGTGCAAGCAATGTGATAGTCTGGGCAATGTTCTCTGGGAAACCTTGGTTCCTGGCATTCATATGGATGTTACTTTGACACGTACCACCTACTTAAACATTGTTACAGACCAAGTACACCTTAATGGCCTTAACAGCAGCAGGATACTCTAATGTCAGTGGCCTCTTTCAGCAGGATAACGCGCCCTGCCACAATTTCAGGAATAATTTGAGCAACATGACAAAGAATTCAATGTGTAGACTTGGCCTCCAAATTCCCCAGATCTCAATCTGATTGAGCATCTGTGGGATATGCTGGACAAACAAGTCTGATCCATGGAGGCCCCACCTCGCAAGATACAGGACTTGCTGCTAATGTCTTAGTGCCAGATACCACAGCACACCTTCAGAGGTCTAGTGGAGTCCATGTCTCAACAGAGGTGGTTTTTTTGGCACAAGGGGGACCAACACAATATTAAGCAGGTGGTTATTGGCTGATCGGTGTATGAGTATAGAGAAATGTAGTGATGTTTCAAAATGTAGTGAGTACAAAGTAGAGTTTTTTGTTTTTTTTTCAAATGTAGTAAGCAAAATTCAAAAGCATTAAGTGAAAGAATTGCATTAAGAAAAAAGTATTAAGTGTAGATAATTAATGATAAGACTTAAGTACTGTAGCAATGTAATTGTACTTTGTTGTTTCCCTGATATGTTGGTCAGATATTTGGGCGGTGGTCCATTCCCTGTATAGTAGTGATACTGACATGATAGTCACGGCACATTGTATTGTACTGGTACGACTGTTTAGGCCCTGTATACTTTGTGTTTCAACCTTGTTTGTGTGCAGTTATAGACAGAGTGATAAGTAGTACCAGTAGATAAAGTAGATGGATCACAAGGATAAATTTGGGATAATAATGTGCCTTAGTTAGAGAGACTAATGTGTGCTAATCCTTCTCTAGCACTTCTTTTTTTTTGGTAATTTGCCAGTTCCCATGCACTAGCTAGCTCTCGCCTATTACACAGCAACTACCAGCCAGGGAGGGGGAAGACCAGCATGTGCTTCCTCAAAGAAACTGCATCTTTACAAACTGTTCATCACATGACAGCTGAATACGCTCAGAGGAAAGTGCTAACTTGTGAATACATGACTTCACTGATGCCCATGATCGGCTAGCTTCACACTGATTGACAGGTCAGAAAATAATGCCTTCCCTCCCTTCCAGAGAGCATGGCCAGTTTTGCTTTCTTAGACTCCTGGCCATGGAGGGCTGTGGCATCATCAGGATCAAGATTTTCTTGTTAGCTGTATATTTTTGGTTGCTGGACTGACCACTAAGTTGGCACTACCATGTCAGTGTTGCTGGTTTACCGAAAATGATCTCTCATGGTTGAGGGTGAGCTGACAAAATGTGCATAGTCATAGCTGGTCTACAATCAGTGGTTAAATGTCTGAGTGTGAATACAAGGTATGTGTGCCTGTAAAACTTTATGACAAGTTTGTTTCATGTCCAAAGGTTCAAGCACTGACTTTTTTTCTACTTCCCTATTTCAGTTAAAGTTTACCTTATTCTGATTATCTGCTATGTGTTGGCCTGATCCTGCTGCCCACGCTTGCTGTATTGATGTGAGTGTCTACCTTATGCTTCTCTAATAGCTTAATATTTCTTCCCACAGGTTAAACAATATATTGTGTTGATATAATTATTTCTTGCCCCTACAGACAAAGGAAATTCTTGAGTAAAAAGAGTCCAGACCCACGATTCAGTTCTTTGTCCATATGGCCATCAGACAATTGCAGAAAGGTACATCTTATTTGTCGTCTCTACGTAGGTGCTGAAAAATTAAGTGCAGATACATAAAATACATGCCGTTTTTTTTTTTTTTTTCAGGCATGGAGCCTATTTCCAGTGCCTGGGGCAGGAACACAGAGAAAGTTCTGCCATGTCATGTGGACAGTGAGGCCGTCAGTGTCTCCCCAACAAGCAAAAAAGACATAGCTACAGTGAAAGCTTTAACAGATATCCAGTACATTGCAACACATGATATGACATCCCAGACAGAAAATACTCCACTGGCTGCAAGTGTTTCTAAGAAAGGACAGCTGGTATTTGGTGGGAAAGAGCAACGAGTCCCTCCTGTACCATCACTGGATCTACAGACCTCAGGAACCCCCCCTATTCAATCACTGTACAGGAAGCAAACACCGCTATGCAGCCCTGTGGAGTCACCTTCTAAACCACTATTGTCAGATGAGACAGATGCACTGCTGACACCAAAGCTCAAAAATACATCTTACTTTACTAGTTATGTAACCTTGGACATGTTTGAAACTGGCAAACACACAACCAAGTTACTTCTTTGACACAATGGTCAAGTTTTTGACTTCATGTCTTGTGCTAATAATAATAATATTTTCAATAACTCTATTACTGTGTGTCATTACTACAAATGTGATGTGTATATTTAGAGTATTCAGAACATCCAGTAACCAGTAATAACCAGAATTACATTCTTTTCACACACGAGTTATTTGCCAAGTAGAGGGTGTTTTTGGATCACCAAAGAAGTCATCCGACATTTATATAGCATCATACAGTGACTGAAGTGCTGCCCAAGTTAACTAGGTAATTAGTTTGGTAATGTCATGCTACATTAAAGTAGCTGTCCAGCATCCCAAATGCCTCACTGTTAATATCATAAAGCAATTAACAGTGAGGTATAGTTTATAGCCTGGCACTATTTCCATAACATATCCTAAAAAAATGTTCCCAGATATTAGATATTCCCAGATATTAGATATTATTAGATATATATAATTGTTTAGTTACTTAACTAGCTAGGTTAATATGTTATATTATACTCCATGGCCAGTGAAGTTCCATACTAAAAGATCCAATTATCTGCTAGCTATCTGCACAGTGAATGATAGCTATCATAACTTAATAGTATTGTTACTTCACAAGCAAAGTGCACTGCTTAACTGTGTAATTTATAAGCAGTACTTGATTTTATTATGCAGTGATTTTATTACATACAGCCAAAAAAAGGTTACTACTAGAGATGGCACTGACCTGATACCCAGGAGCGATGTTGGGGCAATACCAGCAAAAAACGTTGCATCGGATGTCAGAGGAAAAAAATGTGATTCGATCCAGAATTGGGTTTTGAAAGAATATTTTTGGAACTGTAAATGTTTAGATATACAAAGTCATGTATATATGTATTTTTTTTGTTAAGATTGATTTTTATTATAGTCATACATTATACTTTATTAGAATTGCAACGTGATTTTTTTGTGTGAAAGCTGTGGTTTTGTTCAAGTTATATTTTTAGCTGTGGATTTTGTACTGTAATTTTGTTTTTGTACTAATAAATCCTGATTAAGTCCTGTTAATTTTTTGCTTTGTTTTTCAGTTTCAAAAATCCATGAAAAAAGTATTTTCTTGAAGACGAAAATATCAGATGGGTATCAATAGGAGCTGATGCTTAAATATCTCTATCAGTATCATGCCAACTTTATTAATATCACATGAGCAAGTTTGCAACTTTCTTCATGTGTTTCATCATAATAAAAATAAAAATAAAAAACCTGCATCTTCAGGCATGAATAATGTACAGCTTGGAGGTTTAGATGTCCAGTTTGATTTTTTTTTTTTTTACCCAAAGGACGGCGGTAACTTGTCAAAACCAGGATGTGATATACTACTCCAGCCATATAGCTAATATATCCTCAATGTTCTCAAATATTAACAGTGTACTACATAAAAAGGCCTTGTCTGTATCTTCTTTAGTACTAGCCACATGTATTTTGTTGCAAATGGCCTCTATTACACTTGTTACCTCTGGCTGTGTTTCTGTAATCCTCTCTGAACCCCTTATGGACTCAAAAAGCAGGAAGATTGAGTTTGATAAATGAGCCTTTTTTTTCCTCATACGGTTACTACAAAGTGTAATGTCAGTGATGACTTCTCATAAGATACTGGAAATAGATATGTGAAAAAGCATGCATTAAACAGGTCTCTTGCTCTCTAACTTCAAACTTAATGTAGGGTTGTTTTTTTTTATGTACTCGGATACACAATGTTTATCCATGTGGAATATGGACACCCTAAAAATTCTGGCTGAAGCTTCATATCAAGTGGCAGAAAGTGCAATAATACTTGATAAATACACTCAAAAGTCCTAGATCCTTCATTGTTTTCACTTGAAACACACCCTGGGTGCCAGTACTTCTGAAATCTCTGGGAGTCAGTACTGACGGTTGTCCAACAAATGTATGTGAAATGTTCCAAAACAACCAACTAGGGGTCGCAGCCATATACTGACCATGATTAAATCAACCTAAGCTGCAGGAAGAACATGAAGAAACTTCAAAAATAATAAAAAGCTTTACTATACTCCAAAAATAAATTCCAAATCCTTTAATCCAAATAAAGGTAAATCAGTAACTGTGTGAACAAAAAGCCTTCTCAAAATAAATTTCATCATCTTACTCTTTTAGAGTAAATATTTGCATGGGGATTAACAATTGAATGGTCATCCCTGTTCTTATACAGTGCCCTCCAGAAATATTGGCACCCTTCATCAAAAAAAGCAGGACCTATTATAGAAAAGAAATATTACATACAATTCAAAACTTACAACAATAAGAGGAACTATTTTGTTCTACAAACAAATAATAAAAGTCATTACAGCATTTTTAAAATAATATATTTTTTCTCTCAAAAATATTTGCCAATATTATTGACATCCTGAAAGAATATTTCAAATAAATGCCAAGAAACTGTCATTCTTGAGAAACTTTAACCATGACCCTGTTTCTCTGGGTGGTATATTTTACAGGATTGTAAAATCCCTTCATCTTCCATTACCAATCCAGAACCAGCAGGCTGAAGAACAGTTCCTACCTTCAGGCCATCAGGATTCTGAATAAAGTATATTGATCATATTTATTACACACTACTACATCTAATTTAATTGTACATTTTTAAATGCTACTTTGTACTGCTGCTTCATCTGCTTTTGATGCTCTCCGATAGCTATAGAGGACTTGACAGACCCTACAACTACACACAGCTGCTATGTATTTTCCTACCTCTTGCACTTTGACTGCAGATATTCCAGTGTTTAAAGTTACAGGATCTGCACTTTACTTACATACTAACTAGGCATACATACCATACATCATAATATATTCTGCATAGTTTGTAATTATTTTGTATTTGTAAATAATCCCCCCCCCCCCTCGTTCCTCCCACCTTTACCTACTGATGTATATTTTTTCCCCATATTGCACAGCTGTAGAGTACCTGAGCCTCACAAGTATTTCAACGTATAATTGTCACTGACATTTTGTACACATGTCAAATATACCTGAAACTACTATGAAAATAATAATAAAAAGACAGATGGTTGCTACATAAAGAAAAAGTACACAGGTAGTTATGGCCATAATGTCTGAAATGGTATGAAATGTGACAGGAACTGGACCAATAAACACACTGTTCTCCTGTAAAATTAGGTGGAGGAAAAGATCCTAAAAGATCTCAGTTTGAGAACTGAACAGTTGTGCTGCTTCTTGTAAAATACAAGAAACCTGTTTGGAAGCGTTGCAAGAAAGAAACCCCTCCTGAGAGCATCTCACATAACGCAGCTGCTCAACTTCACCAAGCATCGTTAAACCACAACTGGCATCATGTTTTGTAATCAGAGGAGATCAAACGGTTTTGCTCATGCACATGATCAGCATGTCTGGTGAAAGGATATTGCATAGAAGGGAAAAGCACCCGATATCTGCTGGGAAATATGGAGGTGTATCACTGAAGCTTTCATGCTGTTTTGTGGCTGGTGGTTAAGAGACTGCTGGGAAGATTGGTGGCATTATAAAGTACCAGAACATTTCAGGTCAAAACATGGTTGCCTCCGCCAGGAGGTTAAGACATGGCCGCTGATTGATCTTTCAGCAAGATGATGAGCCAAACAGACTTCTAAATAAGCACGTATGATAAAAGAAACAAAATCCATGTTTTGCAAAATCCAAGGTCCTCTACAGGTCTAGATACTACAGGAATAGACTTTTCTTTGGGGGGTAAAAAGTTATAAACTATAAAATAATACAATGTCCTTGCATGTCTTAGTTTAAAAAAAAACACTTATTGAATGTTATAGATATTTTGCTCATTTTCATGCAAGCCAATAATTCTGGAGGGTACTGTATATGCTTTAAACCCATAGCATGTGTAACATTACAAAAGCAACCTGCAAGTTTTCAAATTCCAAATTACAAAAAAGTGTCAATATACAAAATGAAACCGTCATTTCCAGTAGATATGCGGATGTTTAACATGGCACCAATATAATTTTATCTGAAAACTGAATCACAGCCATGAGATAACCAGTTTCTTAAATTTAGCAGCAGTAAGTGTGAAACTTATATGGATTTTTAAACATGGCAAATAAAAAAATAATTAAAAAATTCACCAGAAGAAGGCACAGGATTGCGCGAACACTGATAGTGTTTTTGTCCTCTCACTGCGGCCAGTAGCCACTCTGTTACGGCATGTAACCGAAGGCAGGACCTGGAGGATCCTCGGTCAGAGTGGGCGAGTCCTCCTCCTCTATTGGACTAAAGCTCAGAGAGCTAAAGCTAGGCTCCTCTCCTTCATACATGTGCAGCTGCTCATTGCCTCTATGTCGTTTGAAGTAAGAGTTCGTTTGGTGGCCGCTGGCCTCGGACAGGTGCTCTGGGTTTTCCTCACATTCCAGTAGCGGCTGGGTCAATTCGGAACGAGAGAACACCGACGCCTGAGTGCCGGGAGTCTGGCCTTTATACCCGCTGCTCACTGTGGCAGAGTACTGCACGGTGCTGACCGTGGTTTGGCCCGAGTCAGCCTCGTCATTGGAGGACACGCTCTGGTGTGGAGTGGACATGCCGGACGATCCACCGATGCCGCTGCTGCGCTCCTCCGAAAAGTACTTCTTGAGCGGCATCACTGCTTTATCCTCATCGCACAGGGACTTTCCGTCATCCATGTCCACCTCCACCACGCTCACCTCCGCCAGGATCCTTTCTTTCGGAGTGTCGGGCTGAGGGAGAGCAAAGAGCTAGTTAGCTTCGTACACACAAATATGAGTTTGATTCACGTTATAGCCTTCTCATGAATCAGAATCACTTTATTGCCTACGAGTTGTGTACACAGAACCCTCTGATGGCAAATTCTTCAAGAAGTCCAGTCAGATTGACCTACTACTACAACCTGGAGAATGTATCATTTAGAGTTTATAGTTCACAAACCTTGTTGGGACAGTCAGGTGACCAGTTAGCAATAGTTCTGTGAGACGGGTTGGGGACCTGTGGCCAGAAACGCCTCTTTAACCTTGAAAAGAGGTAAGCAAGCAACAAAATGTAAGACATAAACCAAGATGTTACGGCTTAGGCTACAGTCAGTTATCAGATCTATAACCCAGTTTAGAAACATTATATATTTAACCCAAACTCAAAAAAGCTGATTTTTAAAATGATTATAGCCCTTTGAATGGCTGACTTTTTATATAAATTCATGTTTAAATGATAACACAGTGCTAAACCCACATTTTCCATTTAAAGCAGAGAATACTTGTAAATATAACCTAGTTTGTAATATAAAATGGGTTAAGCAGATTCGAAACAATTATGTCCAATACACAAGTTATTTCAGGTTGACGTGGTAAATGGAAACTCTGAACATGCAAGCTAAGCTAGACAGCTAATGTTAGTCATGAATAAAATCATGATTGTTATTGTACAGTATATTTTGATAGGTTTTTTGTACTGTTAAATTTTTTTTTTAATCACAAACAATAATCACAACCCCGGTTTCATAAAAAGTTGAGATATGTGAAGAAAAGAATAGAAAAATCTTCTGAAATCACACTACATTAACTGGAACATGAGATTACTAACAGCTTGTTGGGATGGAATGACGTCATATTTTCTATATTAATGGAACCTTATGGGATGTAATTGTAGACATTTTAGGCTATTTTAATGATTTCTTGGGCATTTAAAAACATTAAACAAGTGTTTTATTTTATATACTTTTTTTGTGCCTTTATTTATTCATTTACATGTGATTCATTTACATGTGATTCATTTACATGTGATTCATTTAAGTATGATTCATTTGCATGTGATGCATTTACATGTGATTCATTTTCATGTGATTCATATTCAAATGATACATTTTCATGTAATTCATTTATGTATGATTCATTTACATGTGATTCATTTACTCATTTGCTTCTCTTTAAATCCAGTTTTAGACGGTGATATTACAAAGGTCTTTCCAGATTATTACTTGCTACAGTGTATGAGATAACCCTAGTAAAATTGCCTGAATTCTATAATATAATTTGTTCACCATGTTAGGTTTAAATCCTCTACAAACAGATTCGCAATTAAATAACATTACATCCTTCAAAGCATTGGCATGTTCTGCTTACTCTCACAATCCTCCAAACACCCACACCCAAAGTCTCCATAAACAAATGAGACAGCACTGTATCCTAAAAAACTGAACGTTGTCCACAATGTGAAAACAACTCGGAGAGTAAGCTGAACTAACCAACAAAATTACCAAGACTGATAAACAGTCTGCGCACAATAACAAATATAATGTCCTTACCTTTTAAAGACTTGTAACAAATAATATAACAGTGTAGCACGTAAAGCCGAGGAGATAACACTAATAAAATTAAATAAACAGAAACTCTAACCCGGTCAGAGCATCAAAACAGAGGAGCACATTAATACAGAAGTAAATTTTAAGAGGAGTAAGTCCACAAAATCTAGGTGGAGTAATGCAACGACGATATCTTCAATAAAAAATCCAAATTCTGTAGAGCTGGAAGGCCGAGTGCAAAAAATAAAAATAAAAGAAGAGCGAAAAAGACTCCGCTGTGTAGGTGATGCAGTTCACCACGATATCAAGAGTTTAACATAGTCTCCTGCTTCCTCCGCTGAAATAAAGTCCTTCTGAACATTGTTATATGTAACGCGAAGCCGAGCTGGGTGAAGTATTCCATAGCGAGCGCCCTCAATACCACGAAGTTGACGCCGAACCTCGTTAAACGCGGCCCGGGCCCGGGCTGTCTTGGCTTTGTAGTCAGGGAAAATGGAGATGGTCAAATCCCTCACTTTAATCCGCTGGATCTCTCTCGCACAGCGTAAAATGTCAACACAGTCACTGTGATAGTGGAATCTGCACACAATAGCTCGTGGTCGTTCACCAGGCTTGGGCTTCGGCTGAAGGGTCCGGTGGGACCGGTCCAAAACCGGCTCCTTCTCCAGACCAAACGCCTCTTTTAACAAGGCCGCTACAGCAGCAGTTGTACATGTGTCAGCGCCCTCTGGAACTCCCACTATCCTAACATTATTGTGCCGTGACCCCGACTCCAAATCCTCACATTTATTCTCTAATTGAGTCACGGTCGCAGTGAGAAACTCGATAGTAGTCTTCATATGAACTGTCATCGGTGCAACCAGACAGAGCGTGCTCCATTTCCCCAACAGTACCTTTCAGTGTTGATATGGTAGCCTCGGTATCAACTTTATCACTAGCCTGCTGTGTTTTCACGGCCTGCAGATCAAGCTGGATAGTAGACAGCGCTTCCCCGAGAGTCTTCTGGAGCTCCTTTTTAAAAATATCAGCGATGTCCTTCCTCAGTAAAGCCAGCAGCTCAAGCATGAGTGTGGCGGATTCAGGGGAAGAAGGGGACTCGCTCGCGGCGCGCACACTTGGCCTCAGTCGTGTCTGAATGCTACCATGGGTTTTCGTGTTCTTTCCAGACATTTTAACGTACCACAAAGTTAAAATTGCAAACAAGGAAACAGAGTAGAATAAGTCAAAATATATTATATGACCGAAAAGCCAAATTAATTACAATTTTAATCGAAATCAGCAGGAGCCTCCAACTTCGTGTCCTACTCCATCGAATTCCGAATTCCCATTTTATATACATTATTAAAACAAAGACAAGAATCTATTTTTAAACATACAGTATAATTGTAATCCCTGAATATATACAGTATCTCACAAAAGTGAGTACACCCCTCATATTTTTGTAAATATTTGATTATATCTTTTCATGTGACAACACTGAAGAAATGACACTTTGCTACAATGTAAAGTAGTGAGTGTACAACTTGTGTAACAGTGTAAATTTGCTGTCCCCTCAAAATAACTCAACACACAGCCATTAATATCTAAACTGCTGGCAACAAAAGTGAGTACACCCCCAAGTGAAAATGTCCAAATTGGGCCCAAAGTGTCAATATTTTGTGTGGCCACCATCATTTTCCAGCACTGCCTTAACCCTCTTGGGCATGGAGTTCACCAGAGTTTCACAGGTTGCCACTGGAGTCCTCTTCCACTCCTCCATGATGACATCACAGAGCTTGTGGATGTTAGAGACCCTGTGCTCCTCCACCTTCCATTTGAGGATGCCCCACAGATGCTCAATAGGGTTTAGGTCTGGAGACATGCTTGGCCAGTCCATCACCTTCACCCTCAGCTTGTTTAGTGTGTTTGGTGTCGTTATCATGCTGGAATACTGCCCTGTAGCCCAGTCTCCGAAGAGAGGGGATCATGCTCTGCTTAAATATGTCACAGTACATGTTGGCATTCATGGTTCCCTCAATGAACTGTAGCTCCCCAGTGCCGGCAGCACTCATGCAGCCCCAGACCATGACACTCCCACCACCATGCGTGACTGTAGGCAAGACACACTTGTCTTTGTACTCCTCACCTGGTTGCCGCCACACACGCTTGGCACCATCTGAACCAAATAAGTTTATCTTGGTCTCATCAGACCACAGGACATGGTTCCAGTAATCCATGTCCTTAGTCTGCTTGTCTTCAGCAAACTGTTTGCAGGCTTTCTTGTGCATCATCTTTAGAAGAGGCTTCCTTCTGGGATGACAGCCATGCAGACCAATTTGATGCAGTGTGCGGCGTATGGTCTGAGCACTGACAGGCTGATCCCCCACCCCTTCAACCTCTGCAGCAATGCTGGCAGCACTCATACGTCTATTTCCCAAAGACAACCTCTGGATATGACGCTGAGCATGTGCACTCAACTTCTTTGGTCGACCATGGCGAGGCCTGTTCTGAGTGGAACCTGTCCTGTTAAACCACTGTATAGTCTTGGCCACCGTGCTGCAGCTCAGTGTCAGGGTCTTGGCAATCTTCTTATAGCCTAGACCATCTTTATGTAGAGCAACAATTCATTTTTTCAGATCCTCAGAGAGTTCTTTGCCATGAGGTGCCATGTTGAACTTCCAGTGACCAGTATGAGGGAGTGTGAGAGCGATGACACCAAATTTAACACACCTGCTCTCCATTCACACCTGAGACAATAACACTAACAAGTCACATGACACCGGGGAAGGAAAATGGCTAATTGGGCCCAGTTTGGACATTTTCACTTAGAAGTGTACTCACTTTTGTTGCCAGCGGTTTAGACATTAATGGCTGTGTGTTGAGTTATTTTGAGGGGACAGCAAATTTACACTGTTACACAAGCTGTACACTCACTACTTTACATTGTAGCAAAGTGTCATTTCTTCAGTGTTGTTACATGAAAAGATATAATCAAATATTTACAAAAATGTGAGGGGTGTACTCACTTTTGTGAGATACTGTACATATGACAATTGCACATCTTTTAACACAGGCTACAAAAAAAAAAAAAAAAAAAAAAAAAAAACTGAGCAGCAAACCAGAGAAAATGTTTCCAATTAATTATATTTTGTATAATTATAAAAATTATATATAATTTTATATATTTTATATTGTTATTAATCACACATATACCAACCACTTTACTAGGAACACCTGTACATTTATGCAGTTAATCAGCCAATCATGTGGCAACAGTGCAATGCAAAATATAATGCAGATGCAGGTCAAGAGCTTCAGGTAATGTTCACACCAAACACCACAATGAAGAAAAAGTCTCATCTCTGTGATGTTGACTGATGTTGGTACCAGATGGGCTGGTTTGAGTATTTCAGAAACTGCTGATCTCCTGGGAATTTCACACACAGCATTCTCTAGAGTTTACACAGAATGGTGCGAAAAACAAAAAACTCTGAGTGAATGACAGTTCTGTGGGTGGAAACGCCTTGTTGATGTGAGAGGTCAGAGGAAAATGGACAAATTGGTTTGAGTGCCAGGAAAGGTATAGTAACTCATATAATCACTCTTTACAACTGTGCTGAGCAGAAAAGCATCTCAGAATGCACCAAACATCGAAGCTTGAGGTGGATGAGCAACAACAGCAAAAGACCATATCTGGTTCCACTCCTATCAGCAAAGAACAGGAATCTGAGGCTATCATGGGCACAGACCCAAACAGTTGAAGACTGTTGAAGAGTAGAAAAAAAAGTCACCTCGTCTGTTTCCAGTCTTCAACGGTCTAGTTTCAGTCCTAAGTATAGAGTATCTGGCTTTCACTGCCAGTTCCTGTAACTGTATGAACTACAAACATGCCTTTTCTATTGTCTGTGTCACACATGGATCAGTTGATCATCATCCAAAAAAATTGTGGATGTGTGTTATTTAAAAGTTATAAATCACATCATATCTGAGCAATCAACATATCAGAATTTAGCAATGATGCATGTTTGGACATATGCAAGTTTAATGCGCACACAGATTTTCACCTTAAAAGATGGAGAGAGGTAGTTTTTCAGGAACCAAAACTTGACAGGGGTTTTAGTGTGTTGGAGGACAGACAGCATCATTATTTTGAAAAACACAAAAGTACAGGATGAAGGAAGGTGATAGATAAAAGCAAATCAGTGGTATGCACGTGTGTGTGTGTGTGTGTTTGTGTACCTCAAGAAGCACTCATACAGATGTCCAGATGCCACTGAAAAGATGTTGAGCACATCCTCCTTCTTTGTATCCCCTTCCTCTACACTGGAACCACCTGTTAAACTGCAAAACACACACATACACACAATGGAAGTGTCATGTAAATGACATACAATCACAGAATTCATCAGAATCGATGAGCCCTGTGAGTGTTGAATGATGTTTAGGTGTTCTGCAGGTGGTTTATTGATTCACCAGGCAGACACACTTAACCTTGAGCGTCTGAATAAACAAAAAAAAGCATGCACAAATGCATGTCTAGCAAACAATAGTTATGCACTTGTGTACAAGAAGCCTTCTTTTTATATGCTCTGTAATTTTCCACAGCAGATATTAAACCGTTATCTGACTCGGCCCGGACACCAAAGATCTGCTCAAGAGCATTCGGTCCTCATAATGAAGAAATTGAAAAGAAAGCCTTTGGGTGGCTGAGAGTAGCACTACACTACTTCAAACCATGAGAACATGCCGCATCATGGACAAGTGAGCACTGGAAACACACTGAATCATCATTACAATTGTGTACGTTCAAATACTACTGAGGGCTTAATAAAAATGTACTGAGTAACATTCATTAAAATACAAAAAAACAACCCAAAAAACTGTGTTCTGGTCACTGCGACATGAACACTCACTGTTTCTCAGGGAGGTCCTGGACAGGCTCTCTCCCTCCACTGCTACCATAATACGAAATTAAAGTTAATGAATTCAATTCTGCAAGAAATATCATGACTAATCTGAGCAGAATGAAGGACACAGAGAGTTCCCAAGATATTGAGTTGTAACACATCACAGTTGTACGTCATCATAAGTCTCTTGCACTTAAACCCTCTAAACACAAATAATAGATACATTTTTAATCATTTCAAAAGTTAGATATGAATAAAGTGATTTTTGCATGGCAGTTTTCCCTTAGAGCATAGAGTGATGCATTTGTGACAGGAAATGATATTGAGCTGGGTGTTACAGCAAAAAATGATAGTACAGGAAAAATCCTTTTGAAAAAGTAAGCAACGCATGTATGCGTTGTTGTGTTGTAGTAGTTTTTACTACTACTACTTATTTATTATTATTATTATTATTATTATTATTTAATATATAATTATTATAAAATGTGGGGGCTCATTTATCAATGATGCAAATGCACAAATCTTTTAATGTGAAAATGCAAAGTGTGGGATTTATCAAAACTAACCTTGCATGGAATTCATCTAACGTAATAAACCATCTAGCCTAATAATTCTAGATGGTAGAAATAATGCATTGGCTCAGGGCAGCTGAGGAATGCATTCACAAAGGACAGCTTTTATTCAGTCATGCCTGCTTGATTAATCATGAAAAAGCTATTAGTGCATTTTTGCGGAAAAATAAATCTGTTACATAGAAACAAGTTGTAGTTCCTCACTTTGTTGGAGGATGTCACACATTGTGCCATTTGTAAAGAATGAGTTTTCCAGACTGATTTGTTTGCTGAAAACTCTAAGTGGCTGATCAGCAGATGCAGATAACCGTAACCCAAGTGATAAAGTGTGAGAGGAAAATGAAGCACAAATGGGATATCTGTGCACATCCAAGTCCTTTCAACAACAGACTTTTTGGCTACAGGCACATTTTATGGTGAGATTTGGGATTATACCAGGTATTTCCCAGACATCATTGAGAAACAATAGACTGTATTCTGAATGAACAATATTCAAAATGCTTTATCTGTTTATCTTAGGGATGCACCGAATGTTCGGCAACCAAAATTATTCGGCCAAAAATAGCAAAAAAAAAAAAAGCACTTTTGGTGTTACGCCGAATAAATTTGACCGAACAATGACGTGTTTGATGACGTGCCAAATAGCCTAGCAACCAGAGTGAGACGCGCAAATTTCATGATCTCCACTTCCGGCAGCGCGCTTGGAGCGATGAGCGGGCCCGGGCATGCACGTGCTATGTGCACGTGCGCATGCTCTACAGATGTTGACAACCGTGACATTGTTTACTGTGGACACATGCACATTTGTTTTGTTTCTGTTCCGTAGTATTCTGTCACGTCGCGAGACATAAGGGAGTAGAGTACGGAAGCAGGTAAAGACGTATTTATTTAAAGGAACATAACATTAACAATGTATCTAACTCTACTATATCTACTATAATACTCCGCGAGGTGTACAGGGACGTGAGCGGTATATATCCCCAATATAATCAACCGTATATAGCCGAATAGAACCATTTTCTGCGCTCTTCTCAATGCACTTTTTAGTTGTAGGCTACAGAGTGTTCCATTCTTTCAGCAGTCAGTTATAGGCCTAACATAGGCTATTCAAGGGGGGCTCAAAGATGACCACATCAAAATATTTTTATTTTACTCATTTATTTATTTAAAGTTATATTGTGCCTTGTTGGTAGTCTATGCCTGCTGGAATGAAAAAAAAATGATCAGTGTTAAATAAATATTTTGAAATTGTAGTTTTTGTAATTTTTATTTTGAAGACAAAATAGTAAAAAGCACATTTTGACTATTTAATTTATGCAATGGTGAAAAAAATGGCAAAATAAATGGAAAAAACGCAAAAAAAAAATGTGTTTGGTTTCGGCCTTCGGCCAAGCTTTTCATTATATTCGGTTTCGGCTTCAGCCAAGAATTTTCATTTCGGTGCATCCCTAGTTTATCTGTTTAGTATGTGTCTCATACACTCCATGCAGTGGGGGCTCAGTGGTTAAAGGCTCTGGGTTATTGATCAGAAGGTCAGGAGTTCATGCCCCAGCACTGACACTACCACTGTTGGGCCCTTGGGCAACGCCCTTAACCCTCAATTGCTCAGTTGTATAAATGAAAGAGATGCAAGTTGCTTTGTATAAGGGTGTCTGCCAAAATGTCTTAAATGTAAATGTGTCTCAATTGTACTATAAAAATTTATCTTTTAGGCAAATCAAATAATTTTTCTTTACCAGACAAATTTTTCTTAATTTGTGCCTGTACACAGTAGTCATTCGTGGCTTAAATCAAAGACAGCACTTTGCCCTTCAAATTCACTTTGTGAGTTCAAACCACAGGTTTTCTGTAAATGACCAACTCGGTAAACTTGTTTAAAATGATAGTTACATACAGCAGATGATTATTTATAGGGACATATTAAATATCTATTTAAAAAATTTTTAACACCTGCATGTGTGCGAACATAGGACCGGACACACGAAACATCACAGACTTAATTAAACCCTACGCCACCGAAATATTTCTAGCCCTTCACCAGAAAAGTGACTCCGTGTTGAAAAAAGTCGAATGGTGGATGAATTAGAGCAGCATTTAAAATGGTCTTGTTCTTGTTCCTTCTGAACAAGTTCTGAACAAGTGGAAGATGGGAGGAAAACTAGCAAACTACAAAAAACTATACATTCAGCAGAATTACTATGAGCATATAAACTAGTTGAATAAGCAATAATTAATGCCTGTTAAGACTAATATTAAAATGAATGCAACCCATCAGTAAACGGCTGGTGCTAGAGATCCTGCTTCCTGTCATCTGAAGACACCTAAGTAAAATTGCAACCTTCATTTATTCTGTCACTTCTGTAATTTCCTCACTTCAGCAGAAATAATAAATAAATAAATAAATAAATCTCTCAAAAACCCACCATCAGTGAACAGAAAAACAAACAGGTTAAAAAGCTTTCTCTCATTCATGTCTCTAGTCTAGACTGTCTATAAAACTATATCAAGTCAAATGCACCCTTCACTCCACTGGGTGAAATTGCCAAATACACAATAAACTCATCTTGACCATACAAATGCAAACTCGATATATGCTTGACGTACCTCGTGATCAAGTCCCACAGGCCTTCGCTTTGTCGATTCACTCAGAAGATCTTCATCGAGTTTCTCTGGCTTTTTCTGAACCTGCATGCCATAGACAGACAATTTATGAACAGTATGAAATGTTTATGTGTATGTAGACTTTAAAGACATAAATGTCAGTGTACTGTTAATTTCCTGACTATTAACATGCAGGAAACTTTGAGGGGAAAACCCCTCCACTAAAGGAGCAATGATGCAATATGTCAGTAATCTGACTCACATAAGATTCTAGTGCTGCATAAATCAGTATGTCACACCATGCATGAACACTCACTCAGACTTTGATGATCTTGCTGTGAAAGCTGTTGAGCATCACTATAACATCTCCAGCATCTGCAGGTGAGTCTGTTCCATCGTGCCTAGACATAACGGGATGAAAAACAATCCTGCATTACTGTCAGTAAAAGAACGCCTGCACAACAGAGCAACTATATACAGTACTGTGCAAAAATCTTAGGCACATGCAAAGAATTGCCGTAGAGCACAGATGCCTTCAAAAATATTGAAATGAAATGTTTCTACGTTAATAAAAATACTATAAAGAGCAGTAAACATTAATAACAACAGTAACAGTAATTTTTTTTGTCTGAAAAGTGGTTTCTTACATAATATGTTGGTTTTTTACTGACATACAAACATTTATCTGTAACATTTCATTTTGTGCTGGAAAACTAATGTTTTGAAATCTAAAAAAAATTTTGTACTGCCTTGATGATGTAGAAGTCGTAACAAAAATCTGTAACAAAGTTTGTACTAAAAAAATGAATAGGGTGCCTAAGACTTTTGCACAGTACTGTATCTGCAGTAGACAAGTACAGTAGTAATCTTCATGTCATTAGAGTAAAACCTAGGAACTGAGCACATTATGTTACGCTGTCACATCTTAAGATTAACAGAAACAGAAGGAACTACATTGTTGTACTACTGCATACTTCAGTGTAGCCACATTTGTTATTATCTAATAAGCCACTATTATTGTAGCTGCTTTTTATTATCTTAAGCCACTTACCGTTACAATCAAAATTATTCAATCCCTTCATGGCAAGCATCTTTTGTACTTAGTAGAGAACCCTTTTGCTGTACTGACCTGCAGCAAACGAGATGCATAGCTTCTGGTAGCGTTCCTGAGGAATCTTAGCCTATTCCTCATGAGCAAGGGCCTCCAGTTCAGTAATATTCTTGGGTTTCTGTGCTGCAACTGCCTTCTTCAAATCCCACCAGACATTTTCTATGGGGTTCAAGTCAGGTGACTGTGATGTCCAGAGCAAAACTAGAGAAGCAAACATCAGGACACCAAACATGTCTGTTCATAAGTGTCGCATTTGGTACATTTCATTTTTAAATAAACTTAACCGTCACCGCTTAACCCTCATGTATACAAAAAACAACAGGTGTCTGGTACGGCATCAGGAAGGACACCAGCATCTAAAAAGGACGATTAGAATTGAATTGTAATGGCAAGAAAAAAAAAAAAAATACAGACAATGAGACCTAATGAGGTCTTGTTTACATTATCCAACCTTCATACACTTAGGCCAAGTTAAACATTGAGATGAAGAGTTAATCTAATTAATTGCCATAAATGTCAAACCTGAGACAACGTTACACAGTCAGTAACAATTCTTCACTTGACTGAAGCTGAATTTATTACTTTGAATGCTTATGAATTGTGCATTATGACCTGGCCAACATATAGATTGGTCGATTTATCTGCCATATTGTCACATACGTTATCATTTCTATAACAGCTCATTCACAGGGGCTTGTAGAGGTGCTCTACATAATCTAAGCCAAATAATAAGCAGATTAAAAGCATGTGTAATTGCTGATACAGTTTTCTGTAAAGATATGTTTTTTTTGTTTTTCTTTTTAACATTTACAGGAGTCGCCAGTGTCAGAGATTTATAACAGTCAGTGGTACATGACATGAGAAAGTCTTTAGGACAGAGGAGATTGTGCTTTCTGTTTTTTTTCCATTAACATGACAAACTGCATTTTTTGTTTTATGAACTCTGGAAAAAAAAAAAAATACAGGGCTGGTTAGGGAATTTCTGTTTATATCTGCTATAACGTAAGTGATAAGAGGAACGTGTTCGTTTCATGGATGTTCCGCAACATTAAAGTATCCGACGTCTGGTTCTTTAATAGACAGTGAAGCTTACTGACACCGATCAACCTCTTTAATTTCCCCGACCAGTTTGATGGCATGTTCAGCTGGTCTTTAAGGCCATCCCAGAATGCTTTGTGCAGAATTTCCTTAACATTTTTCTGTAAACTGCAGGTAAAAATGTTTTTTTAAGATACACAAAAAATGATATTTTCTATTCTAGTTTTGTGATTCAGTAATTTAGTAAATGATTGGGTTTTTGAAGAACTTTACCTTCCCTCAGCAGGCTCAGTGGGTTTGATTTGGAAGTCACTGTTCATTGTGATCTCATGAGCCAACACCATGTTAGTCATGCCTTTAGCCGTCTCCATCAGCTCCTCCATGGTCACAGACTTGGATGGGCTGGCTGTTAACACAATCAGAATAATATACAGACCTCCGCAGTAAAAACAGAATCTTTAAATGCCGAATACAATGTATACAAGCAATATCTCTATGTGCAGTTAACATTGAGCAGTACAGAAATATTAATATGTAGGCTTGTGCAGTATTGATTTTCCCCCAGATGTTTTAAATCGCCATTTCAGTTTTAAGGAGAGTCGAGGAAGCGTAATATTATCAATTGTGCAGTCATGAGAAACAACTCAGCTGGATAGTGGATTTTTCTATGTGATTCTGCAGTAATATGCAGTAATCAGTTAAACAAAAACATTTTTTAAAAAATCATTTTTCAACATAATCCATTTAGAAAGCAATTATCTAATCTCATCGCTGACATTTTCACTGTTGATGCTGCTCAGTGTGGAGCTGGAGAACAAAGGAGAAAAAAAATAGCATATTTGATCACTTTCTAATTATCATCACTATATTTTGAGTTTTTGTAGGCCAAGAGCTGTATGGCAAGACCAAGACCACTGATTTGTGGTCTCAAGACCAAGACCGGTCTCAAGTACCACAGCACAAGTCGGCATACCGCACAAGCCTATTACTATGGTTTGAAATGTAATGTTTTATTTGAATTGTATAATCAGTCCGTACAGGATTTCGCTGAGTTTTCTTGGAGATTGTTGTGGCCAAAAAATGCTCAATTTTACGGTGTCTTTACTGTCTCCCTCTTAGAGAGTGGGGGAGAGAGGGAGAGAAAAAGAGAGAGGGAGAGAGAGAGCAGAGAGAGAGAGAGGGAGAGAGAAAGGGGGGGACAGGGGGAGAGAGCGAGGGAGAGAGAGGGGGGGGGAGAGAGAGGGGGGACAGAGAGAGAGAGAGAGAAAGAGAGAGAGAGAGAAAGGGGGGGACAGGGGGAGAGAGAAAGGGAGAGAGAGAGAGAGGGGGGAGAGAGGGAGACAGAGAGAGAGGGGGGAGAGAGAGAGAGAGAGAGGGGGGAGAGGGAGAGAGAGGGAGAGAGAAAGAGAGGGGGGAGAGAGGGAGACAGAGAGAGAGAGAGAGAGAGGGGGGGAGAGGGAGAGAGAGGGAGAGAGAGAAAGAGAGGGAGAGAGAGATTCTCTTTGCTGAAATTTAAGATAGACAGTGCAACATTACTACAATATTACAAGGTTTTGCATGGTAAATTGAAAACAATAAAATACTGAGACTAAACGAAGTCAGTATAAAAAGGAGGAAAATGCATGTCAGTATAAACTATCTAAAAACCCGAACAATTACAAGGATAAACATGGAAGCATATGCCTTTGAGCAAAAGCCAAGAACAGTTCTAAGGCCTTGTTTACACTAGTGAATTTTTGTTTTAAAACGCATAATTGTTGCTACGGTTACGCATGTCGTCTCCTCTACTCTGGCGTTTTCGACCGTACACTACTCCGGAGACTTTTGGAAACGCTGAAGACCCTGGTTTAGTTTGAAAACTACAGGCCCACGTTTCAGTGTAAACAGACCAAAATGAAGACTTTTGAAAATGAAGGCTCCGCCCACATTCGCCCCCTGATTGGGTCTTCTGGATCATTGCGTATCCTTCCCTGATTCGTCAAGCCCCTACCCCATGACCATTACGCTACCTTGATCATATACAGAACAACACGGAGACTGAACCGCAAGATTTGCTGGCTTTGTTGTCATTCATAGCAGCCATTGTGCAGTTAAATTCTGTATTTTATCATACTGCAGCTGCTACATGCACAAGAGGCGAGCTACGATTAGAGCAATCAGCAACAAACCTCCTTTCAAGCGGCATAAACCGGAACGCCATGGATACATGGAACGCCGGTTTGTTGCGCCTGCCGGTGACTAGCAAGCAACTTCCTGTTTACACTTGTATGCGCATGCCCAGTGTGCATGAATCAAACAATTTAGATGGAGGGGGACAAACACACAAAATGCACACAGCTGCTTTATCATCAGGCCCTACTCAGAAAAAGAACCATAATAATAAAGGAGGTCAATCACTAATAAATCTAACCGATGATTTGCCAACTGTAGTCAGAGATATAAAATCTCAATTGTGTTAAATGTTTGTGTGAGAAGTGTAACAGACATCTTTCAATCACCTTGTCAAAGGGTTTCCACTAAAGTCTGCTACTTGAAGGGCTTTGCAATAGGAAATGTTTTCAGGAATGTCGATAATGTCTGCAGAAAACAGAGGGGGAGAAAGGGAGAAAAAATAGTTACAGTCGTAATAAGGGCAACCCAGTTACAGTACAACATTAGTTTACTATATTAATGTACTCAAGAATGCAAAGCATCTTTCTGTAGCAGGGAGTGTACTCTGATTCAGAAGCAGGTCAAAGTTCAATGCATTTTGCTAGAAATGTTTAACAAAAGCGCTTCGAGTCAGCCTTGGCACACGAGACATGAAACACGGAATGGACTTGAGGGAAGTGGCCATTTAAGTCCATCTGAGTTGCCGCAAATTACGGCACGGCCTTGCCAAACATGGGGTCCAGGCTGTAGAAGCGCCGTATGAAACTTGAAAATAGTGTGCAGAAAGGGGATAATTATCATCCCGGCCATGTTCCCAGCAGAGAGGGAAATAGTCACAGTGATGTCAGTGCCACAGCTAATCTAAGAGAGCTTAAAATAAACAATAAAACAAAATAAAACACAGAAGCTGCAAAAAAAAAAAATACACATGGTGTGTGCAAGCAAGTGTGTGGGAACTGATTCTGAGGAACAAGAGCTGCTATTTAGAATAATAATGCCTCCAGTAAAGAAAAAAAACAGTCCTGAACAAAATAACAAGGAGTATCATCGAGGTGTTATTGCTATAAAGATATTGCTATAAAGATTTAGTATTTGAACATTTTTAAAAGTTAACGAGCCCATAGTGTTATACAGTCTCCGCATTACGCCATCCGAAAAGTGTAAAAAAAAAAACTGTCACTTTCGTACACGTAGAAAACCCAGCTCATAATTCATCACAGTTATCCACCATGAGCTCATCTTCAAACAGATTTTTTTTTTTAATTTAATACCACAAAACACCGGCTAAAGCTGAAACGGCTTTATATTCAGTATATAGTTCCTTGCATAAGGATCTCTCCCGTGAATTATACCAAGGTTATTTTGAGTATAATAACCTTGGATGTTCAAAGTTTGGGGCATTTTTTTGATTGATACTGTTTGATAGTTGATAATGTTTTTATACCTACTTGGTCTTCATTATACATTAAGTTTTTTCCTATTACAAATAATAAAATACCTAGATTCTTTCCCACCTATATCAATATTATGACTATTTTGTGTAGTCTCAAGACATTCTATAATCCCAATTAAATCCAAGTAGTAACACTACAAAATCCAAGGGGGTGAATATTTATGCAAGCCACAGTATATGCTCACTAAATATACTGTTAGATTTCCATGCATCTCAGGAATCTCAGATTATGCCTTTCAGATCTTCCATCATGCCTTTCAGCCTGTTCTACAATTACTTCTATTAACTTTTCGTTCTGTGCTTAGAAAGTGTGGTTCTCCTCAGAGCGTTTCAGATCGATCTGGGGAGCCTAAATGAACACACACTAAAACATGCATGCTCAAATAGACATCCGAGTTTATTCGTGCAAACCAAGAGTATTTACACACATTGATAAGAAGCAGTGCGTGGACGGTTTCTACTGGTGCAGGGGCCAGGCAGATAGACAAAACAAAACACACAGCACACTATGAAAATAAGTCTTTTCAAGTGACAGAAAATACATGGGCCAGCTATAAGAAAGGATAGCAGTTGATCAGCTTATTTAAAGAGGTAATTAAATGAATACAAGGTAATTAAATGAATACATTCATCATAGGTATTTGATAGCAGTTCCTAATATAAGAGAATACATGATATAAGAGAATTTCCTTTCATATACCATAACATTATAAATGTTCTAGGACCTGAACAGCACACTATAAACAATGTAAAATATCTTTTGGGATTCATCAATAGAAAATAATGCAAAATCATGCCATTACAAATGATTATTACTACAAAGTCTTCTCAAGTATAAAGTATCTGTGTTAAAATTATTCCACATACTTCCACAAGTACATTTCATTTCAAAAGAGTTACATAAAAAGGAAATGTAGGTCTCCCAAGTGGGAAACAGAAAAGTGTTTGTCCTCTCAGTGAGTAAATGTAAATATGATGTAAAGCAAGTTCATATGATTTTCTAATTGTCTTTGCTCACAGCTACATTATTAGGCCTATTCATGAAATCTGATAAAAGGTGGTCGGAGAAGATGCGTTCAAGGCATATAAAAAGCAGAGGGCTGAGTGTTTATACATTTTCAGCTGTCCATATTTGTGTAATGATCAGTGTAACGTTCCTCATTGCAACACTACATGTATTACACTGGATATAAGTCTACACACCCCTATGAAAAATTGCAAAAAATTAAACTAAGATACACCATGCCAAATGTTTTTCTACCTTTAAAGTGATATAGCACCTAACTTAAGTGAGAAAAAATTGGGGGGTGGGGAGGAAGAAAAGAAAAGAAAAAAAAATTACACTGACCTGGTGTACACACCCTTTTACAATAGATCATGTGACATTAATTATGCTCATGTACAAAAGTAAATATCTCATTTGTATATTTGTATGAATTCTGCATTTTAAACTCGCCCAATACTTGCAGTGTGTACCAAATGACATATTATAAACTATACACTTATACTATGCACTATACACTCTGCTGTCTAGTGTATGAAATTTAGAAGGGTAGTATTGTCTCAAATGGCAAACTTGCGGTATTCTACTTACCAGAAATATATGCTTTTCCCCGGTTGAGTGCAAATTACGTCAAACAGATAATAAAAATGAATTGGTACATTTTACATTGGTACATTTGTTCTGGTTAATGTTTCCTTTTATGCCCAACAAGACCTCAGTCACCGTCATACGGAGGCATAACGCGTGATCCGTGAAGATGCTTTCAAGGCATATAAAAAGCCGAGGGCTGAGTGTTTATACATTTTCAGCTGTCCATAAAAAATAAAAATATAAAAAAAAAACTTACACTGACCTGGTGTGCACACCCGTGCACAATAGATCATGTGACTATGCTCAAAATAATGCTCATGCACTAAAAAGTGGGCGGCTGTGGCTCAGGTGGTAAAGTGGGTTGTCCACTAATCGTAGGGTTGGCGGTTCGATTCCCGAAGTGCCGAAGTCTTGCCGAAGTGTCTGCTGACTCAAATTTAGCCTATTATCTGAAGACACTTAAAAATTCAACATAGAAGCAAATACTCACATCTGCAAACCCAGTTGGAGATAGAAAAATAAGACACCAGCCGTGAGTGAGAAGAAGCAAGGTTCCAGATTTATTGGTTCCGTTCCACCACACGAGATCCACACCGATGAGAATTCTCAGAAGTGATCTGACACCTGGAGCTCAAGCTCCAGTATTTATACTGTATTTACACAGTAAATAACCAATATATTTTAGAAAGACTATGATATCAATACCAATAGGGTTAAAAAAGAGCTCATCAACATTACCATGATGTTTAAAAAGAGGCTTATCAAATTTACTATGATGTTTTGAAAGAGGACTTTCTGACTACCATTAGGATTGAAAGTGGGAGAGAGAAAAAACAATTTAGAGAGACCTTGGTCTCACTATTCTCTCGGGGGGGGGGGGGGGTGTGGGCAACTTCACTCAGCTACCCTTATAAATGGCTCCTCATGGTTCTCTCTTAAAATTAAGGCCCCCGTCTACACCACACCGGACCCTTCCTCGCGAGACAAGAATCTTCACCATCTGAATTATGAGTAAGTTTCTTTGACATTTTTCTGTATTTCTGGTTTATAATTTACTTCCATATTTGCTCTATATCTCTATTTTATATATGGTTATACTGCTTGCAAATGGTTTACTGTACTCCCTACTTCATAATATGATTATATTATCCTTCTAATATCCTACATATACTACTACTCTTCATATTATCCTTATAATATCTTAATACTCCTTTTTATTATTCTTATAAAATTATAATGTTGTGTGTGTGCGTTGGGCCTTTGTGTGTGTGTGAGAGAGGGAGAGACAGAGAGAGAGTGTGTGTGTGTGTGTGGGGGGGGGGGGGGGGTGTTATGTCTGCACGCCTGCCCTTGACTGTACGAGAGTGTGTGTGTTTCTCAGCCTGCACTCCTCAGCTCTTATATTTCTCTGTGACTAATAAACCATAGTGTGTCACTCTTAAAGATCTTAAAGTGTGAATCCAATTTGTCAATATCCGCCTAATACCACTTCTGTGTGTCTAGGTGCCCGTCGTCATTTTTCCTTCTCTCCTTTACTGGAGGGGCTGGATTTGGATCTGAACACTCACTATCAGCTCGCGCATCTCACTGCTGACATCATGGTGCTACTTGACGTTCTTCGCAGCACCCCCTCTGGAAATGGAAATGCGGGTCCCCCCCCCCTCAGATACAGAATCCACCCCGTGAATGTGTGTATTGACGCCTCTACACAGACAGACCCTGTGCCTGGCCCTCCCTCCAGCTTTCAGTCTGAGGATGATGTCACCTTCTCTGATCTGGTCTCTGACCATTCTTCCCTCTTCTCACCTGTCAGTCTGCCGTACTCTCAGTGTTCTCCTTATTATTTCACCCTTGCTGGCTATCCCATGTTCCCAGGATGCACCCCATTTTCTTCCCCCTACCGCTCTCCTCAGGATTACGCACCCACCAGTCCTGTGAATTTTCAATAAAATTACATATTACTCATACTAGGTCTCCCTCATGTTTATCTCATGTCATTTTTATCCACAACATTCCCCCATCTGAGGCTATAAAGTCTCATAAACTACCTTAATTAATCGGGTATCTGTGGAGAAACTGGTTCTGCCGCACCCCATGGCCGTTCCTTGCTAGCTGTCCGAGGATTACTCTAACGAAGCCATAATTCCTTCGCTCATCCTTGTAATCAAATGGGTCCCTTACAGTAACCACTTCTACGCTACACTGATCAGGATAGGAGCTGAGGAAGGTTTGTAGAACTGGTGGGAGACGTGCTAGCGGTGTGCGCTCCGGGGCCTCATAATAGATTGGCAGCTGGAGAATGGGCCTTAGGGCCCCCTACGTCACTCTACTTTGCGCCGGACACATGTAGATGTACCTAGCCATAACTCTTAACCCTTAACTTCTCCTTTCAACTAATATATATATATATATATATGTTATTTCGAATCTAACTACCTTGATTATACGTTTGTTTGCCTACATCGATTATAAGTGTGATTAACTGAGTTCCCCTAATCATTTATTACTACTACTACTGCTGTCGCTAGTCTGAGTGGCCACTACAGTAACTACTTGATTGGATCTACACGTCCCAATCTTTCTCAGCTGGGCCTGTCAGCCCACAGTTTTATATTTGTCGGGACCTGCAGAGTCTTGCTTCCCCCCAAAAAACAAACTCCAATCCTTCGCAGTCAGGGGTGGGCGAAAAAACCTCCTATGAGGAAAAATTCCCACCCTGCCAGCACTATGTGTTTGACAGCACCATTATACTTTTCTCGTGCCTGATTATGTCAAACTTTGTGGCACA
This sequence comes from Ictalurus furcatus, assembly GCF_023375685.1. Classification (NCBI taxonomy): domain Eukaryota; kingdom Metazoa; phylum Chordata; class Actinopteri; order Siluriformes; family Ictaluridae; genus Ictalurus; species Ictalurus furcatus. Next base: position 11,667,794 of record NC_071265.1, on the reverse strand, counting down.
TCACATGTCATACCCCATCACATATCATATCACATATCACAACATTTTATAACAATCGACTTGACAGTCTCTATTGGCAGTATCTCTCTGTAGTTGTCTTCAGCTCAAGCACTTTACGTACTGTAGAAAACTACCCTTTGGGGAGAGGTTAGGCTAGCACTTACACCCAGGGTATGGATAATCACATCTTCTACTCACCCCTCAGGGTTCAGTAGATCTGCAACACAGATGAACACATACAAAACACCAATAGGTCCCGTTTTTCTCGGATAGGCCCAGTTGGCCACTACCTTGTACAAACAGGTCCTTGCGCTCCTTTGCACTGTCCTCATCAGTCCTGGCTCATGTCCCGTCTCATGTCCTCATAGACCCCCCCCAGTCTCGCTGGTGTTGCTGCTGTCGCTGCTCATTGTCTCCCGTTGCATGGTCTCGATCACCACCCCCCGTTGAGGCGGTAACGCCTCACCCTTAACAATGTACTGGCCAGAAAAGGAGGCGGAGGACATCACCATCCGTCATGCGCAGGTGATCACACAGCAGGCCACCAGACCCAAAAGGAGAAGGAGGGCGAGCAGGGACACTCCCAAGCGGGTCAGAGCAGCAGTCCAATCTCCACAAAGAAACCAGGAGAGCCACGGCGGAAGGCGGAGACTAGACACAAAGCCGGAGTTAGCCGCTTGCTCCGCTTGGAGGGCCTGTAGTTGACCCAGGACCTTGGAGAGAGCACCCTCAGAACCAGTGTGCAAAGGGATCGCAGCACAGCACTCAGGACCAATCATTGCACAGACACCCTCCTCAGGGGCACGCATCTGGTCCAGGACAAAACGGTTCTGAGCAGCCATAAGGGAGGTGGCATGGAACTGATCACGGACTGGTCCGAAAGCACTCACCGAGTAGTTAATGAAGCGTTGCTCATTGTACCACGTTTAATTAATCCACGCCACGTTGCGGTTGATCTGCACGGCTGGGAGCAAAATAGACGCTACACCGCTGCCAACGGCCTCCATGGCTCTGTAGCAAGAAGGAACGCCAACGGGGGTGCCCCCAAAGTAAAGATGGATGGTCTCATCAGCAGCCCAGTCAGAATAGCTTGCTGCACCAGCGTCACGGACATACTGACTCCACAGGGCCACGTCACGGCGTGAACGGGACCGGCTGGATGATGGTTGGTCAGCCACCAGCAAAACACGGGTCTTACCGTCCAACCTAACCGGGGCGCAGCACCCCTGCCATTCCGCAGGCAAAGTCTGGCATACACGTTGGCCCCCACAAAACCAGAAAACATCCGCAGGCAGGGGAACTGTCACACTGGGGGTGCATGGGGATGAATCACAGACAGAGAGGGTCTCAATTTGCAAATCATTAGCGAACAGGGAGACATTACATCGGGCAGACACGTTTCCCACAGGATACACGCCAACAGAGGAGCAGAGGCAAATGGGAAAGAACAAGGGCAGAGATGGTTGGACGAGGACAAAAGTCGACACTTGAGTGGAAACAGGGTGAAACAGGCATGAGGAGCTTGCATTGTACATCCACGATGGGCCAAAGTCAACAGAAAGGGCCCCAAGAAGGCACACAGTAGGACACAGAAAATCAACAGAATAGGGGGTGGTGAGGCATGCCGTGAGGTTCCCCATAGGCAGCATAAAATGGGGGGTGAGGCTACGATCATGACATACGAGACACGAGCGATCCGTCACAGATCGAGCAGTATGGAACATCCATGCCAGATACATGTTACTCTGCTCCTCCGTAAGCGAGGTGTTATCGGTGGAGATTGAATAACCTCAATTTCATTAAATTATGTGCGATAGGAGTTGACATCGGGGCAATGAGGAGGGGGTGGAGAGCCCGGGATGCGAAAGGTGAACCTGTACTATCATGGTAAGAACACGCCGTAGCCGAGCAAAGGAACGGTAGCCACCGGGGGCCAATAGTGGGCAGCTCAAAGGAGCACCTACTCGTCCGTGCCACACCAGTAATTCTAAGATGTCCCACGCGAATCTCCGCTGACCGAGCTCGGGAGAAAGTGAATGAGGCCAAATGGGGACTCTGCCAATCAGGGACTCTTCATGGGCGAGTCTAAGGAGAGCTAATGTGCACATCGAGCTACGTGAACCCACATTTAAGCCAGGGGCAGTCCAGGATCGAACATGCCTAATACGGGGATAGGGGGCTGTGTGGGAAGTAGCAACCAATTGTGGGCGAAGCGTGTTATAGGAATCCAGGGCATTATTGAAGGTATGAATAGTCCTTCTGAACATAGGGTCGTAGAAAAAGAAAAAGAATGCTATTAGCCCTGCTGCAAAAATCACCCTACCCCCATATGCGCTACTATTCTGCGGAGCCCGTGCCACCGGTCCCCTCCGGAACTGCTGGTAGGGGAGTGTGCAAGGATTCATGCGGAGACTGAAGCTCAGGAGTAAGCCCAGGTAAGCTCAACTGTGCTTCAAGGGACTGCAGCGTATCCAAGTCAATTAGGCTCAGAATCAAAGCGGGGTCGTCAAGGTCCTGACAGAGAGTGGCAAGCGTAGACAGAAAATCCTCCTCCGATGGGGTTACAAATTCCTGCGGGCTGGTAGCTACGACACCTGTCACTTCTACTCGGGGCGAGAGAACAAGGTCCATATCATAGTAAGGAGTGGAGAGAAGCAGAGGGCCGGTTGGGCTACTGGCATCAGACTGAGACAGTTTATCTAGTTTTTCCGAAGCCCGCCGCTTAGTCTGGGCTCGAGTGCCGTAGGCAGGGCTCAGGCATGCATCCGAATCACTGTCACTATCGGTGAACACCACTGCCTCAGTGGGCTGCCTTGTACTGACTAGGCCTGAGGTCGACGGTTGTTCGTCGGTAGTGTCCTGCAGTAGCGGTCCCTTACCTGGTTCGGCGCGGCTGCAGTGGTTTAAGTGATACCAGTAATTCCTCCCCTCAACTTTCACAGCCGTGGGGGTTGCAGCGACCACGGTGAAGGGTCCTTCCCGGCATCCCACGAGGGGGCTCTTCCTCTTGAAGATACGAATGTATACCTGGTCCCCGGGTGCCACTAGACGCACGTCCTCCCGTACCTCGTTCACTCCATGGACTGCCTCACGAACCTGTGAATACAAATGTCTATGGATTTGGGTGAGGGTTCGCACATAATCCTGCATTTCGTCCTCCAATTGTGCCAAAGACGGCCCTGTGTATGGACCTCGGGTGAACGCCATGGGCATTGGGCGCCCAGTAAGCATTTCATGAGGAGTCAAGTGCGTCATACGATTGGTCTGTGAACGCATCTTCATCAATGCCAGTGGTAAGGCTTGGACCCAGTTTAGGCGAGAGCTCTCGCATATTTTTGCCAGTTTACTTAGTAGGGTACCGTTCACACATTCCACCATGCCCTGGGATTGAGGATGATATACACAACCTAGCTTATGATCTACCCCCAAGACAGATGCAACATTGTCGATGACATTATTCACAAAGTGGGTGCCGTTGTCCGAACTCAGAAAATCTGGAATACCGAACCGGGGAATGACCTCGCGACATAAAAATTTAGCCGCGGCTATTGCGTCCTCCTTGGAAGTCGCAGTTGCCTCCACCCACCTGCTGAAGCGGTCTACTATTACTAGAATGTAGCGCTTCCCTTCTTTCCGGTTGTCTGCTCCCATGTCTACATAATCCATCATTATATGCCGGAAAGGTCCCGTCGGCGGGGGAATATGTCCTAAAGGGGCAGTAAAATTCTTTCGCACATTGTTCTTGATGCACACATCACATCTTTTCAACGCATAGTCCACCATACTGGCCAGAAATGGGGACCACCATTTCTGACGGATTTTTTGGATAGTTTCGATCCTATGGGCGTGATCCAAGCCATGGGCTTCTTTGATCAAGAGCGGGAGGTAACAGGCTGGGGCTATACACAACCCTTCTATGCTGCGCCAGAATCCAGTACCTGCCTCTTTTTTCGCCCCCCGTTTTATCCACACCGATATTTCAGCCACCCCTGCGGTGTTTTGCAGCTCCACTAAGTGGGCCACATTGTCTTCCTGTGGATGCCGCAGCTGACTCTCCCCGGGCTGAGTTAGGGCCATCATCTGCGCAGGCCCTACGGCAGCTTTCTTTGCTGCCTCATCCGCCAATGCGTTCCCTTTAGTGATAAAGGAATCATCAGTCTTATGTGCCCTGCATTTCACTACAGCTAATTTTGTGGGCAATGTCATAGCATATAGTAAATCTGAAATCGCTTCCCCGTGGGTCACGGTGGACCCATCTGCCCGCTGGAATCCCCTTTGAGCCCAGATTGGTCCAAACACATGGCAGACTCCATGAGCATAGGCCGAGTCCATATACACAGTGCAACTATCGTTACGGCCCAACATACATGCAGCTGTCAACGCCCGTAGTTCAGCTAGCTGGGCCGAGCAGGGTTGGGGAAGGGGAACACTCATCACCACCTCAAACGTCGCCGGGTTTCGTCGTGCTTCTACTACTGCCAACCCAGCCTTATTGCCCATATCGGTACGATAACAGGAACCGTCCACAAAATACATATGCTTAGCATTATCAATAGGGCAGTTCTCCAAATCCGAATGCGCTTTCAAAAATTTCTCTGATTCCGCTACGCACTCATGGGGTACACCATCTATCGGGGTTACCAGTTTATCGGCCGGATTCACCGTGGTGCACCGTTCTATAGTGAGCTCCGGGGCTGACAGAATGGAGTCATACCCTGTTCGACAGGAGTTCGTTATTACAAAGGTCTGACTCGTTAGGAGCGCATGCAGCGCATGGGTCGTATATAATGTAACTGGGTGCCCCATGGTGATTGAGGACGCTTTCTGATATGCAAATGCGGCCGCTGCCAAAGAACGATAACAGGGTGGCATCCCCTTTTCTACATTATCGAGAGCCGTGCTGTAATAGGCGATGGCCTGTTTCCCCATGCCTTGCTGCTGTTGAGTTAAGACGGCCAACGCGTACCCCTTTCTTTCGGATACATAGAGGTGAAACGGTTTGCTATAGTCTGGGTTAGCCAATGCGGGAGCGGTCATTAAGGCCGTTTTAATATCTGCGAGTGCGGCTAGAGCTTCGGGAGTCCACACAAGGGGGGCATTTGGCTGTGATTGGTCTGCTGCCTTAATCATGTCCCGTAATGGTTGAACCCTTAGTGCGAACTCACATATCCATGGGCGACTAAACCCCGCCAAAATTTCCTAGAAATGCCAACATCTGCCGTACGGTGGTTGGCTGTGGGGCCTTGCGTATGGCCTCTACATGCTTTGGCGCTATAGTACGGCTTTCTCCCTCTAACACACGACCTAGGTATTCCACTTTTTGTCTACAAAATTGCAACTTTACTTACTTTGTGGCCATTTTCGGCCAACGTTCTTAGGACCTTTAGTGAGTCGTGCTGGCATTGTTCTTTGGACGCACTACAAATCAAAAGGTCGTCGACATACTGCAAGATGGTGCTACAGCACTCCAGGGCTGAGAGGTCTTGAGCCAGTACCTGATTAAATATGGATGGGCTTTCACAGTATCCCTGTGGAAGTCTAGTGTATGTGTACTGCTGCCCTTCATACGTGAAAGCAAACAAATGCTGTGAGTCTGGGTGCAGTGGCACGCTAAAAAATGCTGAGCATAAGTCTATGACAGTATACCATTTGGTCCCTTCTGGAATGTTCGACAATAGGGTGTGTGGGTCTGGCACTACTGGTGTTTCAGGTATCACGATTTGGTTAATAGCACACAAATCATGTACTAGCCTCCACTTCTCTGAGTCAGGTTTTCTAACTGGAAAAATGGGGGTATTGCACTGACTTCGCGTGGAGATTAGCACTCCGGCCTCTACCAATTCGTGTATTGTGGGCCTTATGCCTTCTCTAGCTTGCGCTGACAACGGATACTGTTTCTGGTAGGGCAACCTTGCATTCTCTTTTACCTTAATCTGAGCTAGGTCGGCGGATTTAACAAGCCCTACGTCAGTCGGATGTTTCGTCCATAGCTGTTCTAGAACAGTTTTCAGTATTTCCTCATTGTCCTGAACTTTTGCTGCCTTAACTGCCATTTGCAAACCACTTCGGTCCGTGCTCGTGCATATGCAGACACTAGTGGCCACGGCGGTGTCAACTGCCGTTATTGAGATTCGCACAAACTTTCCATCAGGTGACTTGTGCAAAGACGGATTGGTAGTTAGTTTCCACTCTTTTACTTCTTTCGTCTGCCTTATCATTGGCCCTACATCTTCCGGTTCAAGGCCTTTGGTGACCATGAGAGTGACATGGGGCGCCGTCCCTTCCAGCTGATACCAGTTTGTGCTTCTCTATGGGAGCTTGATCATAGCCGCCACTCCCTGTGGGCCGCTTATTATATCCATGGTTTTAATGTCCATTACTTGACCCTGTTCCATGTCTTCCCAAAGCTGAGCATATTCCTGGTCTCGTCCACAATCATTATATTTAATAGTGCAATGTAAAGGGGCCTCCACCTCTGTGCAATCGGGCCGCATGTACTGTAACCATGGTTTCCATTCTGCGTATCTGTGCCAGAGTTCCGAGTTAGATGGATCAGACATCTCCAACCAGTACACCATCCTCACATTACGGGCGGTGCTAGGTGGTTCGTGCAACAGTAGGTATTGTGTGGATATTGATTTAGGGAATGTCACCCAAATCCCAGTCGCCTCTCACTGTATCTGAGCTCCCAGCTTACACAGGGCATCACGTCCCAGTAGGTTAACAGGCGCTCCTGGCGAATATAACAGGGGTGCTTGTATTGTCACGCCATCCAGAGTTAGTTCTTGAGGCTCGGTGAATTGTAAGGTCTGTATTTTTCCTGAGAAGCCCATAGTTTGAATTGCCTTACAGGTGAGGGGGCGCTGTGAACTTCTTTCCCTATGCTTGAATATGTAGCTCCAGTGTCGATCATAAAGGGCGCTCGCAAGGTGTTTCCGATCGTCACTGTGACAGTTGGCTCTTGTTCTGAGTGCAGTGTGGTGACGGACTGCATCAGCTCCCCCCCGGGCTTCTCTAGGCCTCCTCAACTCTGGCTGGGTCCCGGCTCCCCATAGGGTCCATACATGGGGCCACCTGGGGGTACTGGGGGTAGCGGTTGCCACTGAGGTGGCATTCCATAGCTCTCCGGCGCTCTCTGTCCAAGCACCTGGCCTCTTCTTTCCGCCCTATCCACGCGGTCTCCCCAAGTTGGTCGTGGGACACGTGGACAATTTCTCCTGAAGTGGCTAGGGTCGCCGCATCCCCAACACCCTTCAGCTGCCATATTTGGTCTTTGCAGAACTCGACCCCGTCCGTATCCTCGTCCCCTCCCCCAGGCGGGTGGCGTCCCCGGGTACATGGGGGCCCTCATTTGATATATGTAATCCATCTGGGCGGGGTGCAACATAGTAGTTATGTGTGGGACTTGCGGTTGCGGGTGGGCCTGGTATCCACTGGCCAGCAGCAAAGGGTCAGCCTGTGCTGAGGTTGCCGCTTGTGGATGGGGCACCATTAATGCCGCTTGTTTAATGTGTTCCTTCCTCCGTTCCTTCTCTTCCTGTTTACTCCTGGTCAGTTCGCCGAGCTGTGCTTTACAGAGTTGGCTCATTAGGGTTTCAGTGGCATCTTTAGCTTCTTTATTCAGCTTTCTGTGTTGCTCCACGTGATGGGTCACATGTGCCAGAAATGAAGCCCATTCCATTGCATTGAGCCCCACCACTTCCTCTAACTTCTGCTGCACCTCCCCAGGGAGAGCCTTCTTCAGCAGCAGTTTGAACAGTCCCACACTTGCCACCGAATCGTCCCATTTGGCACCCGTTTCATCCCTCCATTTGTCTTGAAACTCTTGCATGAAGGTTATCACGTTTTCTTCGTCTTTCAGTTTTATATTTTCGAGCTTCCCAGGGTCCATCTTAGCCGGAAACATGCTCCTCACTGCGTCCCATATTTCTTGTCGGTACAGGCTAAACAGGATGGCGTCAGCCTTGGGGTCGTCTATCAAATCCCTGTGTTCTGCCATATAGAAAATCTCTTCAGCCCGTCCCTTGCTCACTGTTTGGCAGAAAATGGCTTTGATATCGCCAATCGCCAGGTGCTGTCCTGATGTTTTTTCCTCGAACTGTGTAATCCATTTCTGCCCCCCTTCACACATGTTGGGTAGTCGTTGGATCAGGCCAGTTAGGTCCATGAAACTTCAGGGTGCATAATGTAGGGCTTTCCCTTTAACCATGAGGGGCATCTGACCTTGGGGTGGCCCAACCTGATTAAGGCTGGGCTCCAACTGGGAGCGGGAATGCGCCAAGTACGGAGCCGCTGTGATACCAGGTTGGAAGCTCACTGGGGGCCTCAGGCTTGCCCTGCTCTGTAGTGCTCTAGCTTCACTAGGCTCCGTCTTCATCGGGTGGGTGGCCCTTGGGTCCTCCTCCTCACTGACGTCCTGTTCAACTTTTCCTTCGTCGTCTGTTTCAGTCCCCTCGCTCTCAGTCCCCCCTTGTTCGTCTGAACTCACTTGCTTCTTCTTCTGCTGGTGGTATATTACGCCCTTTGAGGCCTTACTCAGGCTCTTCACATGTTTTCCTACTGACTGGTTCAGTGCTCTTCTCGACCTCTGTGAATTTGATTCTCCCAATATCCCGTCCTCCAGCCGTCGAATCCTGCCCTCCGATTCCTTATCCTCCTCGATAGCATATGGGGAGAGCACCACATCCCCCTCTATACGGACCACCCGCCCCACATTGTCTCTCAGCTCCCCTTTTTCTCCTCCTCTGGTGTGTGGAGCCCCTCGTGCTCTGTTCTCACCCTTGTGCCCTCTCTCACTCCTACGACCTTCTTGATTTTCACTGGTCCTATGCTCCTCCTGGTCCTGTATTTCCTCCAGTTTCTTGTCTCTTTGCTTGTGCACCATCGGCTGTGACCCTGGCCTCGGGGTGCTAGTGCTGGTGGGAAACTCCCCATGCTCCGGCCACCCCAGAGTGTGGGTCCAGTTTTTCATGTACTCCTGTAGTTCCCTGTCCCTCTCGTTGTTGCCTACATGTGGGAGGTCCAGCCGTGGGCTTTCGCTCTCGACCGGGGTTCTATCCTCGTATCCGGCAACTCCTTCTTCCATTTTGGTAGGTTCTCCATCCTCCCGCATGCGATGCCTCATTCTTTGGTATCCGGTGAATGTTCCCTGAATGTCCACCTTGGTTTCCTTCCATTCATCTTCTCTGTCCTCCAGGTCTTGCATCATGTAGAGCCCGGCAGGTGGGGCATTTCTGACAGGTCTCACTGGAGGGCGGTACTGAGGGTTATATGGGGGCGGGGCCTTGGCCCGTTCTTTCTGAATGGCCTCTTTTATCTTTTTTCCTAGGCTTGCTTCCCTTTCTTCTTTCTTCCGTACCACCGCCTCTGCTCGTTCTCTCTGCCGTCTATCCTTCTCCTTCTCCTCCTTCCCAACATTCACAAACCAGTCCACTATCTTCTCTATCTTCCAACATTTCTCCCTCACTCTCAAGCCTTTTTTCTGTTCATTCCATACAGCTAATCTCTCTTTCATTATCTGGCATAGCTGTTCGTCAAAAGTACCTTCCTCGGGCCATTTCCACTCACCACTAGTCTTCTCACTCCATTTTTTACAATAATGCCTAATGTCCTTCTCATCTGTACAGTGTTTGCTTATCACCCTCTCTATCAGGCTCATCCCTTTCTTACATTCGGCCATAACTCTGCTGCAGGTCGTGTCTCACACCTCTCAGCCCTTAGAGTCTTTTGTACAAGCCCCCCCTAAATCCCCTAAGTTATCCCTCACAGCCAAATGTTTTCCTCCTACCTTGTCCTGCTGTTCCGGCCTGCTCAGCCTATCTCATACCGATCTATGCCTGTTTTTTTCCCCTTCCGTCCGTACTCGGTCCAGCCAGCTGCCCTAGGGACTCACATACACTCAGAGTACATACATATCAATGCATATGATGATTCAATTAATCTTATGATTCTTAAGTTTAAATTTAGGTAATTCACACAGCTTCACACAATGGGCAATCCGGCAATTCTTACATGTTTACACTGTTCTTGGACATAATATTTACAACACCTATTCAATTTTACCCAATTTTGGGGCCTGTACTTTTTCATTTATCATAAGTTTTTCTGGGAAGGAATACAACAGGGGAAAATTATATTATTATTATTTGTCATTTAACTACACAACACATTCATAATTTATGGAATATAAATGAAAGGTCCCAATGGACTGACTCACTCATTTCTCAACAATGGCCTCAAAATGCACACTTTTTTCCCCCCACCTTCAGTCTTCCCTTTTCCCTGGATCACACAATCTGGGAATATGTTGTTATATATTACAGGTCTAGAAGTTCTTATTTACACAATGGGCAGTCTGACAGATGTCTAAAATATTTACAATGTTCTTGAATGCTCCACACTTTTTAAAACACTCACACAGCAGTTATTGATACCAAAGCAATCACACCCGACTCACAGAAAGTCTGTACCAGATTCAAAACATTCAAAAAAGCAAAAATATCTCACAATGTTCTGTTACCCAGCTCAATCTGAAGAGCACACACACAGTATTGTTTTTCCTTTTTTTTTTTTTCTTTCTTCCACACAGACGGCAGGCCTGCCTGCGCAGATAAGAACAGATAGGAACACACACATACACTCTTTTTTTTTTTTAAATCAACAACGCCTGCAAGCTCACATACACATATTATATTCACACACTATTACACATATTTATTTTATTACATGCACACAATTGTGGTTTCAGAGTATAAAGCACCTTCACACCAGCTCCGTATGTATGAAGCTTACAGTCATATAAATTAAATGCAACTTTCTCCGAAACTAATTTTCAAAGCTTATCCAACACACATATCTCCTTATGTATGGAGCTCATGTTCAGAGCACTAATGAATACATTTTTCCCTGTTCCCAGTTTTCGCACATGCATGCACACTCTCACACCACACTCATATTATAAGCACACACATTTGTTATTACATATTCATACACCGGGCACGCTGGGTCCGTTCCCTAAGTTGCGTGACCCAGACCTGGGCCCAGGATTTATACCCCTCTCTATCCAGACCTGGACTCAATCCAGCGGTATTAGGGGTCCCCCACCAATGCAGCCGCCACCTCTAGTGGCCGGTATCTGGGGTTTGAGGCCTCATATCCACCTGCTTCCTATCCAGCCCTGGAATTTTTAAACCAGCGGTATTGCAGGACTTTCACTCACACAACACATACAATTTCATTAAACAATTTTATGAACCTTATACATAGCCCTTATACAAATTACAATCAGTTCACACTTCTCTTACCTCTTCTCACTCACTCAAGGTTCTTTTGGAGACCAACTTTAGTCTTTCTTTCCACCCCGGGGCTCCCCAATCGTAACAACAGACCACTAAGACATAGCTTTGAAATAACAGGTGTCTGCAATGCCTTCTTCCTACACGGCCTATCTGTTGCTTAGAGAGTGAAGTCCCACGGGAGAGATTGCAGACATATAGATCTTAACCCAGTCCCATCTGGGTCGCCAAATACTGGCTCAAATTTAGCCTATTACCTGAAGACACTTAAAAATTCAACACAGAAGCAAATACTCACATCTGCAAACCCAGTTGGTGATAGAAAAATAAGACACCAGCCGTGAGTGAGAAGAAGCAAGGTTCCAGATTTATTGGTTCCGTTCCACCACACGAGATCCACACCGATGAGAATTCTCAGAAGTGATCTGACACCTGGAGCTCAAGCTCCAGTATTTATACTGTATTTACACAGTAAATAACCAATATATTTTAGAAAGACTATGATATCAATACCAATAGGGTTAAAAAAGAGCTCATCTACATTACCATGATGTTTAAAAAGAGGCTTATCAAATTTACCATGATGTTTTGAAAGAGGCTTATCAAATTTACCATGATGTTTTGAAAGAGGACTTTCTGACTACCATTAGGATTGAAAGTGGGAGAGAGAAAAAACAATTTAGAGAGACCTTGGTCTCACTATTATCTCGCGGGGGGGCAACTTGACTCAGCTACCCTTATAAATGGCTCCTCATGGTTCTCTCTTAAAATTAAGGCCCCCGTCTACACCACACCTGACCCTTCCTCACGAGACAAGAATCTTCACCATCTGAATTATGAGTAAGTTTCTTTTACATTTTTCTGTATTTCTGGTTTATAATTTACTTTCATATTTGCTCTATATCTCTATTTTGTATATGGTTATACTGCTTGCAAATGGTACTCCCTACTTCATAATATGATTACATTATCCTTCTAATATCCTACATATCCTACATATCCTACTACTCTTTATATTATCCTTATAATATCTTAATACTCCTTTTTATTATTCTTATAAAGTTATAATGTTATGTGTGTGCGTTGGGCCTTTGTGTGTTTGTGTGTGAGAGAGAGGGAGAGACAGAGAGAGTGTGTGTGTGTGTGGGTGTTATGTCTGCACGCCTGCCCTTGACTGTACGAGAGTGTGTGTGTTTCTCAGCCTGCACTCCTCAGCTCTTATATTTCTCTGTGACTAATAAACCATAGTGTGTCACTCTTAAAGATCTTAAAGTGTGAATCCAATTCATCAATATCCGCCTAATACCGCTTCTTTGTGTCTAGGTGCCCGTCGTCATTTTTCCTTCTCTCCTTTACTGGAGGGGCTGGATTTGGATCTGAACACTCACTATCAGCTCGCGCATCTCACTGCTGACATCATGGTGCTACTTGACGTTCTTCGCAGCACCCCCTCTGGAAATGGAAATGCGGGGTCCTCCCCCAGATACAGAATCCACCCCGTGAATGTGTGTATTGACACCTCTACACAGACAGACCCTCTGCCTGACCCTCCCTCCAGCTTTCAGTCTGAGGATGATGTCACCTTCTCTGATCTGGGCTCTGACCATTCTTCCCTCTTCTCACCTGTCAGTCCGCCGTACTCTCAGTGTTCTCCTTATTTCATCCTTGCTGGCTATCCCATGTCCCCAGGACGCACCCCATTTTCTTCCCCCTACCACTCTCCTCAGGATTACGCACCCACCAGTCCTGTGAATTTTCAATAAAATTACATATTACTCATACTAGGTCTCCCTCATGTTTATTTCATGTCATTTTTATCCACAACATGTCCTTGGGCAAGACACTGAACCCCAAGTTGCTCCTGATGGCAAGTTAACACCTTACATGGCAGCTCTGCTACCATTGGTGTGTGTGTGTGTGTGAGAATGGGTGAATGAGACACAGTGTAAAGCGCTTTGGATAAAAGTGCTATATAAGTGCGCCAGTTACCATTTAAATAACATACACCTGTAATCAACGTAACCTAAACTAATTTAGGATGGGTGTACAAATAATTTCCAAGATATTAGATGTATCATGAAAAAAAACGGGAGAAATGGGGCACCACAGTGACATTTACAAGAACAGGATATACCTCCAAAACTGATAAAAGGACAAGAAGAAAACTTATCAGGGAAGCTTCCAAGAGACCTACTGCAGGAAAATCTGGCAAGTACTGGTCACTTCCTGCATTTGACAACAATTTGAGGTCACATTGCTCCCCATTCTGTTGGTTGATGCGACCGTTACGTTAGTAGGTGCGCAGGTGTTCCTAATAAAGTGGTCAATTAGTATACTCTGAGATTATAAAGACAAGACATGCGAGAGATATACACATTAAGAATTTAAGTGTACCTAATGGTGCAAATAGCACTCTGGGGATTATATGGCACATTTCATATATTTGGCATTTTATACTTCTGAATAACTGCAATTGTTTTAGCCGAATAATGCAGTTAAAGTTCCTCGCACCATCCAAAAATACATCACGGGTGCGTTTCGAGAGCTGCCAACAGCAACGCCTGGAAAGGAGAAGCTCGATGTGTGCAGTCCTTAGCCGGCATGGCGTGCTGCTATTAGAAGAGTATGCTGAGCCTGTCTTCCTCTCACAAATCGAATGCTAATTCTTTTCTTTTTTTTTTTTAACCCTACCAGAGGCTGAGGAGAGGAAAATCAAGACAGATTGTGGATGAAAAGGTGATGAGGTTCCAGCAGGGTTCCTTGTTATTCCTTTTCATCCAAGACCAGCAATGACTTAAAGCTGAATTAAAAGACCTGAAGAGTCCTTTAACGATGAATGTGCTGCAAGCACTCAATGCTGCTATCAAACTTATATATAACATGGACACGTGATTACAATGCACAACCAGGCCTGTCACTAAAAATTAATAAATAAATAATACATACATCTCAAATGCTGTCTAGCTTGGAGGAAGGGGGAAAAAAAACTATTTTAGTTCCTTATCAGGGTCACTCCCATGTCACAAAACAGAAGCACAGATAAGCCTAGCAACAAGTAAGAAGAGCCCTAATAGACACAACAACACTGCTAAACAGAGCTCCCAGCTGGCTCTTTAGCTGGGAGGCTAACATTTGCTTGCTAAGGTTCACTTAGCTGTGGGCACACATTTCAAATTTGAATTTCAGATTTAGATCTGGATTTCTGTAAAGCTGCTTTTGTGCCTATAGGGCAGTGGTAGCTCAGTGGTTAAGGTGTTGGTCTACTGCTTAGAAGGTCGTGAGTTTACAATCCAGCACCGCCAATCTGCCATTGTTGGGCTTTTGAGCAATGGCCTTAACCTTCAATTGCTTAGATGTAGGAATAAATCGCTCTGGTTAAAAGCGCCTGCCAAACACCATAAATGTAATGTAATGTAATGCATGTCCGGTGTTAAAAGCACTTTATAAATAAAATTTTATGGTTTGAAGTTCAAGATAACAGCTCTGAATCTTCTCCTGTAATGCCTGATGAGGTTGGAGAATACATGGCAAGAAATCTGAGACCATTCCTCCACAGAGAATCTCTCCATATTCTTCAAATTTCGAAGTCCACAGGTTATCTATGGGATTCAGGTCAGGGGACTGGGATGGCCATGGCAGGATCTTGATTTTGTGGTCAGTGAACCATTTCTGTGTTGATTGTGATGTATGTTTTGGATCATTGTCCTCCTGGAAGATCCAATCACGGCCCATTTTCATCTTTCTGGCAGAGGCAGTCAGGTTTTCATTTAATATCTGTTGATATTTGATAGAGTCCATGATGCCATGTATCCTAACGAAATGTCAGGACAAATCAACCATCTAAATTTTATTGTTCTGCATTTTAAACTCGCCCAATACTTGTAGTGTGTCCCAAATGACATACTATAAATTATACATTTATACTATGCACTATACACTCTGCCGTCTAGTGTATGAATTTTAGAAGGGTAGTATTGTCTCAAATGGCAAACTTGCGGTATTGTACTAAACAGAAATATATGCTTTTTCCCAGTCGAGTGCAAATTATGTCAAACAGATGATAAAAATTAATTGGTACATTTTACTGTTCATGTTAATGTTTCCTTTTATGCCCAACAAGTCCTCAGTCACCGTCATAAGGAGGCATAATCATCCATGATGCCATGTATCCTAACAAAATGTCCAGGTCCTCAGGCAGATAAACAGTCCCAAAACATTAAAGAGCCACCACCATATTTAACCGTGGGCATGAGGTACTTTTCCATATGGCTACCTCTCTGTGTGTGCAAAAACCACCTCTGGTGTTTATTGCCAAAAAGCTCTATTTTGGTTTTATCTGACCACAGAACCTGATCCCATTTGAAGTTCTAGTAGTGTCTGGCAAACTGAAGACGCTCGAGTTTGTTTTTGGATGAGAGTAGAGGCTTTTTTCTTGAAACCCTTCCAAACAACTTGTGGTGGTGTAGGTGAAGTTGTAGTTTGGATTGTAGTTCGGATTGTAGTTGTGGAGACTTTCTGACCCCAAGACACAACTAACTTCTACAATTCTCCAGCTGTGATCCTTGGAGATTTTTTGTCCACTCAAACCACACACAGTGTGCTGAGACGATACAGACACATCCTCTTCCAGGTTGATTCATAACATTTCCAGTTGACTGGATCTTCTTAATTATTGCCCTGATGGTGGAAATGGGCATTTTCAATGCTTATGCTATTTTCTTATAGACACTTCCCATTTTGTGAAGCTCAACAACCTTTTGCTGCACATCACAGCTGCATTCCTTGGTCTTACCCATTGTTATGAATAACTAAGGGAATATGGCCTATGTGTTACCTTATAATTACACACATACATATACACACGCACACAAAGGCTTTAATTATTCCATCCCTTCTTGCAGTATTAGCCAGGCGTTTTATTGCAGAAAGTGAAGAAATCAGGCCACAATTGTTACTTTAAATCAAGTCTTTAAAATCTTCTGAAAATTGACAGGCCTTAAAAAGAATAGGCTATGTCTCTGCCATGTGCCACTCCTCTTTGCTCTCCAAACAGCTAAACAACTTTATTAACTTAAATCAAACACCCTACAGCAGTCTGTAAAACGAGGCAGAAAGAATAACGGCAAGTCTATTCAGGAATGGCAAGCAAGCATTTCATCGTATCTATATGTGCCACGTTAACCTGCATTCTGAAGTCAACTTTTACCCAAGTGCAGGTTTTTATTGTTTAGAAGAACTGTATTAGAGCTTATTGAAGTTGTTTCAAGCTTGGGAGTAAGGTGGGTTTCGAGTTTTTAAGAATTAATACCGCATATGCGTTCTTCTTAAGTACTAATGTTTACAATAATATAGGAATAATACATGCAATTAAAAAAGTACAGGTGTAAAAAAAATAATTGTTTAATGTCTGCCATATGTGCTGGGTTATCAAAATAAACTGCTGTATATTGTAAATGAGAATTACATTCAATTACAAATAATGGCAAGGATAAACTCCCTGAGACAACAAAACCTTGACAGGAACCAGACTCAAATGAAAACCTGTCCTCTTCTGGATGGCACCGGATAGAGGGATTATAAATCATTACAGTATAAGGGTGTAGAACAGTAAACAATGCTAAGTGTGTTGAAAAGATGTCTTGGGATGAGTCTTGATTACAGCAGCAGTTATTAGGTACAAATCTACAGCATCCAGGTGACATACACAAAACGGCAGACAGGCCCATAAATATCCGGCCACTGAGAAAGTTATTTTTATATTAGCTACATTACATATATACACTACATATATTACTACAGTGTATTGGAATTGAAATGATATAATGAACATAAATTTGAGGGTATATAAATCCAAATCAAGTCAACAGTGTAAGAATTACAGCACTTTGTATATGCGATCCTGTCTTTTTAAAGGAACCAAAAGTTGGACGATTGGCTGTTTAGCTGTTCCATGGCATTCCCTCATTATTTCACTTACAAGTAATCAGATAAATGATCTAGAGTCGATTTCAAGCATTTGCCATTTGGAATCTGTTGCTGTTAACTCTGAATATGAAAGAGCTGTCACTCCCAGTAAAGCAAGCCATCATTAGGCTGAAAAATCAAAACAAACTCATCAGAGAGAAAGCAAAGAACATTAGGTGTGGACAAATCAACTATTTGGTACATTTTTAGCAAGCAAGCAAGCAAGAAAGAAAGAAAGCAAGAAAGAAACAGGTGAGCTCAGGAACACCAAAAGGCCCGGAAGACCACGGAAAACAAACACAATTCGCCACAAACAGCGAATGACAGTTGTTTCCCTGGTGAAGAAAACCCCTTCACAACAGCTGGCCAGATCAAGAACACTCGCCCTGAGTTAGGTGTATCCTTGTCAAACTCAACAATCAAGAGAAGACTTCACCAGAGTGAATACATGCTTACCGCAAGATGCAAACCATTGGAAACCATCATCACTGGAACTATTTTAATTTACAATAATTTGGTAAAGGTGTCAAATGTACTGAATACCTGTCACTGCCCTACATGCCAAATAATTTCAGCATGAAGAGGAAACCCATTAAAAAGCCTGACACTAATTATAAAGCGAGGCTCATGCATTAAATGGTTAAAAACAGGAATTCTTCACAGCACTGTTCTGAGTTGTTTTGGAGAAAAAAAACTTGATAACACCTAGGTTGCAGTTCTTGTTTTGAAACGACAGTTCTGTGATCAGGCTACTCACAGTGGTTTTCCAGTGATTCTATTTGCTTTAGTTTGTTTTAAGCAACAGGACTTATTCGCTGTTTGGAAATATAAAAATGGAAATGATGGATAATATGACCACCATTGCCTTGCTCTTTCTCAAGGAACTGAGAAAGAGCAAAATACTATTGGCATGTTAACTGATAACTGACACTACTTTAGATAAAACAATCATAACGTTGCGCTGTCGCTAAATTTGATCTGTTTTTTTTTTTTTTTTTTTTTAAACATTCGTGACTAGCTTGTAGCCCGTAGCCCGCTAGCATCACCTACCGCTAGCCTTGTTTACGTTTCACATTTCTCACTTACCACTGTTCTGTTAAAAAAAAAAAAAACAAACATGTCTGCTGTCTCTCCGGTTTTGAGTGCAGATGAGGACTCGCTCGAGCTTCACATGGTGCGGCTGGAACTGGAGGATGTGGAGAAGCAGATCCGCGGCCTACTCGACAAGCAGGCCCAGCTGCTGGAGCGACAAACTGCGCTGGAAACATCTTGTGCCTCTGCCCACATATCCAAGGTAAGCACACAGCGTGGTATTTCCACTCCCAGCCCCTCTACGCCATGTGTTTCTCTGTGCAGGGACCGTGCACCTAGGACTTTCCCAGCCGTGGTCTCCGTCACGCCGGCGCCAACACACCTTGGGCCTTGGGTGAACCAGCGGCGGAAGGCACGGGCTGGACCCTCTCCACCTCCGGTGTTCGAGATTCCAACCAGGAACCGCTTCGCCCCTCTCCGCCAGACCAGACCCAACGCTGTGATCGTCGGGGACTCCATTGTGCGGAACGTCCGTGTAGCCTCATCTAAAGGTAAGGTGCGCACACACTGTTTTTCTGGTGCTTGTGTCCTTGATGTCGCTGCGCAGGTATCCGGGATCCTGAAGAAGGACGAGCGCATTGGAGCGGTTGTGCTGCACGCGGGGACGAACGATACCAGGCTGCGGCAGACGGAGGTTCTGAAGAGGGACTTCTCCAGCCAGATCGAGACGGTACGAGGCAGATCACCCACCGCGAAGATCATCGTCTCTGGACCTCTTCCCACATACAGACGTGGAGCAGAAAAGTTCAGTAGACTTCTAGCATTAAATGATTGGTTAGTCTCTTGGTGTAATGAGCAGAATCTGGTGTTTGTCAATAACTGGAATCTGTTCTGGGAGCGTCCTAGGTTGTTTCGTCCTGATGGCCTGCACCCCAGCAGCCTTGGAGCGGAACTGCTATCAGACAACATTTCCAAGGCGCTACACTCCAAGTGACTGCCTAGCGTAAGTACATCTTCCAATAATAACAACATTCAGTATAATCAATGTTCAATTAAAAATCCGGCACCGGTAGTACATACTATAGAGACTGTGTCTGTTCCCCGAGCTATACAAATATATAGAAAATCTCGGAAAGTCTATCTTCGTAACCTAATTAACATAAAATTAAATCATATTGAATGCACAGCCAGCACTTTTGATCTGAAGCTAGGACTATTAAACATTAGATCTCTTGCGTCTAAGGCTCTTATTGTTAACGACATCATTACTGATCAGGAATGTAATTTAATGTGTTTAACAGAAACTTGGATTAAACCAAACGAGTACATAGCATTAAATGAAGCCAGTCCTCCTGGATACAGTTATGTACATCAGCCTCGTTCAACTGGTAGAGGAGGAGGTGTTGGTCTCATCCATAGTAAAAATCTAGTCGTCACACAAAAACCTAAGCATAAATTTAATTCTTTTGAAATTCTTTATACCAGTATAAGTTATGTAGCCACAAAAAATAAGTCAATTCCTCTAATTATTATTTACAGACCCCCAGGGCCATATACTGAATTTCTTAGTGAATTTGCAGACTTTGTCTCAAACCTGGTTGTGTCTGTAGATAAAGCATTAATCGTCGGAGACTTTAATATTCATTTTGATAACCTGGAAGACCCTCTAAGATTAGCGGTTGTGTCCATCTTAGATTCAGTAGGGATTAATCAGAATGTAATCGGGCCTACTCATAATGGTGGTCACACTCTTGACCTCATACTAACATACGGACTAAGTATAGAAAATATTATCATTCTTCCGCAGTCTGAAGTTGTCTCAGACCATTATCTTATCTCGTTCATAATATGAATTGATCATAATATTTCCACCTCGCCTCGCTACCGCGTAAAACGTACCTACACATCAGCTACTGCACCGAGCTTCATAAATAACCTCGCAGAAACATCAATTAGATTTGGATGACCGTCAGATCACATAGAACTCGATCAGGCGACTGAAAGCTTGGAGTCAACACTCCGCTACACGCTAGATAGAGTGGCTCCACTCAAAAGGAAAATAATTAGAGAAAAAAAAATTAGCACCCTGGTATAACGATCAAACGCGAACCTTAAAACAGACAACTCGACAATTAGAACGTAAATGGCGTCAAACCAAACTGGTGATATTTCAAACAGCATGGAAGGAGAGCCTACTGAAATATAGGAAATCTCTTGGCGATGCTAGAAAAATCTATTTCTCCACCTTAATAGGAGACAACAAAAACAATTCTAGATTCCTTTTCAACACAGTAGCAAAATTAACTAGGAATAAAACCACTACAGAGAGAAACACTCAATCATTACATAGCAGTGAAGATTTCATGAAATTTTTCATCGATAAGGTTGAAAATATTAGACGTGAAATACAGGCCATTAAATTAAAACCGGACAGTACTGTAACAAACCCATTACATGACAATGTAGCAATATCAGATCAATGTTTAGAGTATTTTGCTTCGCTTAGAGAGACCAAACTAGCTACATTAATCTCTTCAGCCAATTCATCAACTTGTATACTAGATCCAGTACCTACATGTTTGTTTAAACAGATTTGTCCAGGAGTAATTGAACCACTTCTAAATATAATCAATTCTTCCGTAAGCACTGGCTATGTACCTAAATCACTTAAATTAGCAGTTATTAAACCCTTGATTAAAAAACCTGATCTTGACCCGTCTCAATTGTCCAGCTATAGACCAATATCAAATCTCCCCTTCATCTCTAAGATTTTAGAAAAGGTTGTAGCAAAGCAGTTATGCTCGTACTTAGATAGGAATAACATTCATGAAATGTATCAGTCAGGGTTTAGACCTCATCATAGCACAGAGACAGCATTAGTTAAAGTAGTAAATGACCTTCTACTGACCTACGATCAGGGTTGTGTCTCTCTGCTTGTGTTACTCGACCTTAGTGCAGCTTTTGATACAATAGATCACACTATTCTCCTTGATAGATTAGAAAATGTTGTTGGTATTAAGGGAACAGTCCTCTCCTGGCTCAGGTCTTATCTGACCGATCGTTATCAGTTCGTAGATGTAAATGGTGAATTCTCCATGCGTACTGAGGTTACTTTTGGAGTTCCACAGGGTTCTGTTTTAGGCCCACTGCTCTTTACTTTATATATGCTACCCCTAGGTCAAATTATTCGTAAACATGGAATTAACTTTCACTGTTATGCTGATGATACACAGTTGTATGTTTCAGCAAAGCCAGAGGACAGACAGAAGCTTAGTAAAGCTGAGGATTGTGTAAAGGACATTAGACATTGGATGTTAACTAACTTCCTTCTACTTAATTCTGATAAAACAGAAATACTTTTATTAGGCCCACGTGTAGCTAGAAGTAATCTTTCTGATCACACGGTTACTCTGGATGGTCTTTCTGTTTCATCATGTGCAGCAGTTAAAGACCTTGGAGTGATTATTGACTCCAGCCTATCATTTGATGCTCATGTAGATAATATTACTAGGATAGCCTTCTTTCATCTCAGAAATATTTCTAAAATAAGAAACATATTGTCACTACATGATGCGGAAATACTAGTTCATGCATTCGTCACCTCTAGATTAGATTACTGTAATGCCTTACTGTCTGGATGTTCCAGTAGGAATATAAATAAGCTCCAGTTAGTCCAGAATGCAGCTGCTAGAGTCCTAACTAGAACTAGAAGGTACGACCATATCACACCGATATTATCAATACTGCATTGGCTCCCAGTAAAATCTCGCATTAACTATAAAATACTTTTATTAACCTATAAAGCACTAAATGGTCTCGCGCCACAATATCTAAGCGAGCTTTTGGTTTTATATAATCCGCCACGCCTACTTAGATCAAAAGATGCAGGCTATTTGACGGTACCTCGAATAGTGAAGGCTACAGCAGGGGGAACAGCTTTCTCTTATAGAGCCCCACAGTTATGGAACAGTCTTCCTATTAGTGTTCGGGACTCAGACACAGTCTCAGTGTTTAAGTCTAGGCTTAAAACGTATTTGTTTACTCAAGCCTACCCTGACTAGATTCTGTTCTACTACTTCGCAGTCATAATAATCTTTTTTCTCCCTCTCTCCTTTCGCCGAGCCCCACATGAATTTATGGAGATACTAGAGATCCAGATCCTTTCTGCCTCTGGATGGAGCTCAAATCTTCTTTAATTCCAGACTGCTGGGACTACGGCTGCTCCTAAGGCCATACAGACTTCATATAAATCCATAATGAACTTTTTCACACTATCTGTTGTTACCCAGATGAGGATGGGTTCCCTTCTGAGTCGGGTTCCTCTCAAGGTTTCTTCCTCTTAAAACATCTTAGGGAGTTTTTCCTTGCCACCGTCGCCACTCAGTGGCTTGCTCAGTTGGGATAAATTCGCACCTTTAATATCTGTATACCATGTTGATATTTCTGTAAAGCTGCTTTGAGACAATGTCTATTGTAAAAAGCGCTATACAAATAAAATTGAATTGAATTGAATGTTATGGGGAAAGGTTCCAAGAAATCTAGATCTACAGATTTAGTTGTCAAAGCCGATTGAATATAGCCAATTTAGTCAGCAAAATGAGGAATCAGTTACAGTCACATATTACCATATTCACCTTCCCCTTTCAGTGACATTACTGAGACCTAAACACTACTGGAGATTAACTGGTTGATGATGCCGAACTGGGTCCAATTGTCCTCTAATCAGGCTGAACACATGTTTAGTCAAAGTGGAGCTCCAAAACCACCATTTTAGTTAGAACTCTTCAACTTTCTGCTGATCAGGAAGACTCCCCAATTTATCTGGTATTGGTTCAGTGAGCTTCTGTGGGATTTGATCACTTACATGTCAAGGAACACTGTAAGCAGCTCTTCTGGTCAATTTAACAGCTTTGCCTGGTGCACTTGGCATCACTATTGCAACACACTTTAAGGGACACGAAATTATGAGCTTAGTCTTAAAGCCCTCCCATACAAAATATTTTGTTGTTCTGAGGCATAGCTGGGAGATTTTGATTTCGACAGTTACACCTTTATCCATAGGTGCAAGTGAGGTTCACAACTCCATACATTTTCAATTCTGTTGAAATAATCAATTAGCTCTTTTGGGTGACCAACAATTTATTTAAAAACCTGATATTCCGTTGAATTGCTCACCTTTCTAATAATAATAATAATAATAATAATAATAATAATAATAATAATGACAGTATTCTTTAAAGAAGGGTTCAATAACTACAGCAGTCGGTTGAAGTGTTACTAAGTGAAATGGTTGTCACACAAGCAGCTGAATCTTCCTCACCTTGGGCAAGTCTCGGAGTTGGTTCGCGTCCAGCAAAAGTTCTTCCAAACTGCGGCTGTAGGGATAAACGTCGTCCGGTACGTAGAGCAGCAAACAGTGGCGCCAGTCGATGGTCTCGACATGGCGGTTACACTGCCACAGAGGGATACAGTGAAACATCCCGGATCTCACA
The DNA here is from genome assembly GCF_023375685.1 of Ictalurus furcatus. NCBI lineage: Eukaryota > Metazoa > Chordata > Actinopteri > Siluriformes > Ictaluridae > Ictalurus > Ictalurus furcatus. The sequence continues at coordinate 11,644,012 of NC_071265.1, read as the reverse complement.
GGAGCGCGAGCCTCACGAGCTCCAACTACTCAAGTCAAAGCGCCCGCAACTTACACTAAATAAATAATGTCAGTGTTGACAAACTTCCCATACTTTGTTCCGCAAAACCGTTTACATGTCTCCTCGCGTCATGCTTTATTATATTATTGTATTTTTTCTGCGTCCCGTAGCATGAAAGCTACTGACCAAGCTGCTACAATCTGAGCATACGGGTACCAAGCCCTACGTTCATACACCACTGAAGGTTTAGCTACTGCAGGGGGAGGGGGAAAAGTGCATTTCTGGTTTTATAAGGTAGGATGTCATTTTCCTTATTACAGCATGTTATTTCAATAATTTTCAGTGTAACTGAAAACAGTATAACTGTGTCAAAAGGTCAACTGCTTCTACTACCATCTAGCAGCCTCCCCAAAAATGTCAATTTAATTGTACACATCACATGGTGATTTTATATTTTCATGGTTACTCCACTGTAAACTCTAAAACTGTAAACAAAGATATACAGGGGTGCTTTATAAATGCCACTATTTGTTTAGTGCACCAAAGATCTGTAACTGTACTCAAATTTATACCAAAAGTAATCATGGCCTAAATCAGAAGAGTATGTTTTTTTTGGGAGGGGGGCGGTTCCCTGATTTTCGCCCTAATTAAGTCATGGTCAATTCCCACCCATCAACCAGCTCTCCCTCATCACATGACCGTGTACCCACCAAGGAGGGCAAACGCGATCACGTACTTCTTCTAGGGCAAGTGAAACCAGCCGACCACGCCTTGCTATGATTGATAGGGGAGAGAGTATGCCACCCCTCCCTCTCTGAGAGTACGGACAATTTTGCTCCCTTGGACTCCCGGCCACAGATATCTGTGATATCGCTTCATTATAACAGGGCAAACTCTTTTCTGACTGCTGCGTTTTTGTTCTAATTTATTTGGTTCTTTTTCCCAAAACATAAGCAAATTAGTAGCCTAATTTAAACCATCGTGACCCTGACCAGGCAGTAACTAAGGATGAATGAATGAAGCTGATAAATGTATCGTTCCCAATTACGTTAATGAAGGTGGTCTTTCTTCATCGCGCTAGCTTCAGATCCGAATGCTTGCTCAAACGTGCAGGAAAGTAAAAACCTCCCATTCGCATGACTTTATAGTCGCGTGACACAGGGATCCCAGTGTGAGATCTGACGCGCATGTCTAGTCTCAACTAGATGCCTTGTGAAGCTGACTATATCTGAGATAAGGCCACGAGACACTTTACTTTTAGTTAAAATTTGACTGATTTGAACGCCTTACAGTTTTATCACGCCTGTCAAGTTATGTTACTTCTCTCCTGAAATATCTCTGGCCAACGCAGACAGTGGAACTCTTCAGAGGCCTGTGAAGATCATGTTTTCTTATACACACACACACACACACACACACACACACACACACACAGAGTGAGGTCCAAAAATGCTTTTGTTTGGCATTCTTTTCAATTTAACACAAAGGTTTAATACCAATAACGTTAATCAGCAACTTGTGTGAAAAATTTTACCTTAGAAATATCGACATGAATTTCAAAGTATCGTAGTATTTGGTATGTCTTTTTTTTTTTTTTTTGCTTTAATGGCAGCGCACACTCGAGCTGAACCAGACTCCACAAGCTTGTGCAAAACCCGATGATCCATTTTAGTAAAAAAAAAAAAACATCATGAACAAGTGCTTGGGGTGGGGAGGGGGTGTAAATCTCAGGGAAAAGCTGACCTTTTATAGTAAATCTGTAGAAATCTGCATGAATTTATCACAGTGACCTAGAAAACTGTGCGACATCTTGAATATTGAATAACCAAGCTGTTGCACATTTCAATTCCAGAACTTTCTGTTTATCTCCAGCATCAAATGACAAACAGAAACAGATTTCCAATATGGGCTCAGACATTATATATATATATAAATAAATATCAACGTTCATCATGAAATGATGCCCTGTGGGTAAACTCCATCAGAACTTTTAATGTGTCACTGAACTAATTCTGAACTAGTATTGGATTATCTTTTGTCACCTGAAGGAAAACCTTACTCTAAAATCACATAACAACAAAGCTGTTCAGCTTGGAAGCTTCATGACTAGTTCAGTCTTTGTTTATGATTAAACCTGGGAAAGTTTTAGGTCACAGGTGAGCTGGTGCACTCTGTGTCTCAAGTTATACACAGCCACAAGACATCATCATCATCATCATCATAATAATAATAATAATAATAATAATGACAGTATTCTTTAAAGAAGGGTTCAATAACTATAACGCTGTTGTGGATGCCAGCTCCTACAGCAGTCGGTTGAAGTGTTACTAAGTGAAATGGTTGTCACACAAGCAGCTGAATCTTCCTCACCTTGGGTAAGTATCGGAGTTGGTTCGCGTCCAGCACAAATTCTTCCAAACTGCGGCTATAGGAATAAACGTCGTCCGGTACGTAGAGCAGCGAACAGTGGCGCCGGTCGATGGTCTCGACATGACGGTTACACCACCACAGAAGGATACAGTGAAACATCCCGGATCCCACAGGAGGAGAACCGTTTACATGTCTCCTCGCATCATGCTTTAATAAATTATTGCATTTTTTCTGCGTCCCGTAGTTTTATTTCCTTTCAGTCCACTTTCTGACCCGGAAATCAATCAATCAATCAATCAATCAATCACTCACTCACTCACCCACTCCAAGCTGGCGTCACACTTTCCCAGAGCCCCTCCGACATTTAACTCCGCCCACCCCTTGAAAAGCGGCAGAGAGGGAATTATGATTTCCCGGAGCTCTCACACATTTAGCCACGCCCACATATGGAAAAGCGGAACAGAGGGATTTTTTTTATTATTATTAATGGAAGAACATTAGGGGAATACAAAGTCGTACAAAAACACTTGAATCTATAAAACAGTAAAATCAAAATTCTGCATCATATCAAAAATCAATCATACATCTAATACATCAAGTATTCTTTTTAACAGACTTAATAGCTTTAGGATTATTCTGTAGTGACAGAGCGACGCAAAAAAAAAGTCAGTAGAAAATAGTCAATCATTTGGTACAGTTAACCTATGTAACCCCCTCCTGGCACTGGAAGTGTAATATTAGGTAAGGTTACTACTGTAAAAGGTTTTAATTAACAGGATCCTGAGTATTTAGCAGTTGATGGTGAATTTGGCTAACCTCTATTTACCAGTAGACGATGTTATCACAGGCATAAACGTATAGAACAGATTTAATCAAGAAATAACAGCACAGTGCCTCCACTGAAGAATTACCTCACTCACACACTATGAGCTATATGGATATTCCCCAGAAACAAATATCAAGAATGTCAAATATATACAGACCTTATTAAATGGAAAAAAAAGAGAAAAGTTCAAAGCAGCCAAGTAATATGTATAACAAAAATAAATTTATTTTCCTTACATTTAAACTTAAAAAAAAAAAAACACTCAAACTGTATGAATGTATATTGGACAAATTTAGATCAGTAAACTCAAATACTCATTTCTTCCTCACAAAATAACATACCAGAGATAACCAATGCCTCAGATGGTTTTAGCTTAACAAACATTAAACAACACGAACAGTATAGTTTGGATTTAAAAACTTAAACCCTTTTTTTTGTTAAATATTCAAAACCTTTAACAAGCGCTTGGGGTTTTTTTTTTTTTCCTGTTGGGGCCCGTGAGTTGGTGCACATACAAAAAAAAAATCCTCCTTGGTTCCTTTAATGAACGGCTACTAAAACCTCTCCATTACTCACGCCTCTCGAAGAGAAGAATTAGCTGACTTGGAAACAAGCTGAGTGAATGAATCCGCTACAAGCGAGGTTCCAGCAGACAATAGTCGATTCAGTGATGCAGGTTTGGCAGTAGAGTACCTCCTTAAACAGGCGTATTTACCATGCTACTTAGCACAGTTCTCCACAGTCCTTGTCCCTTCAGTTCCACGGTGAAAAACTGCGGCTGGCGGTTACAGCTGTCCGTCTCTCACGACGACATTAGCTTAACGTACACGAGTTACAGTGTGTACTTAGCTTTTTTTTTTCAAGCTAGTGCAAAACGACAAACGCAGTTAACCTAGCTGCACTTCACTTAAACCTACGGTTCACAAATTTACCAAACTGCTAGTTGCTCACGACTCTTAGCTGAACAAAATGATATTTGTGCCACTACCGTAACAGTACTTTAGTCTACAAACATCACCTTGGCGTTAAATCTCCATTTTCTTTTCCCACTCTCTCTAGCGTGTCATTCCCTCCAAGTCCGCTTCGTCTCTCCTCCAACTCTTTTTGCCACTCCCCAACTGATTGACTACGAAACCTATAACCTAAACAGGAAACCTATTGGCTTAGACTACTCCAATGAAAACAAATTACAACTCACCCTAAAACACAGGATTAATGTGAAATGTAGTTTTCCATCGAATTTACTCAAATATGTAGCAAGCATGCCATTTATTCAGCTGCATTTTTGGGAGGTACCTACACATATACTTTGCTTTATGTATATGATATTTCCCAAATAAGAATTTTGGAAGAGAGGGAATTGTATTTTTTTCTTGGAGCCCCTCCCACGTTTAGCTCCGCCCACCCCTGGAAAAGCTTAAGAGAGGGAATTATAATAATTCCACACAGAGTTCAGGAAGAGTTTAGCTATTGAGCGTGTTTGTTGCCTTTTTACTCACTAGAATGAATCAGTATTTTGTTTGCAGCACGATTTTCACACATGTTAAACGCATTTACATGGTTAACGCACGTATTAATGACAAATTCATGCCCTATTATGTTGAAATATCCAATAAATAATTCTTGGATAATTGTGCAAGTGCATCCAGTGACTATAAAAAAATACATTCCCCTCACACCATCAGAACAGATTTATTTCATGAACATTACTTAAATACAATACAGTGCTATTCTGGTTATTTATTGGGACAATAAATCTTTTTATTGATGGACTTTATAGCTACAGAACACATTAGATCCAAGGTGACATTATTTATTGGCATTATTGATTAAACCCATTCAATTCAAGTGGCCAGGCAAACAGGCTAATATCTAGAATTCAATATATGTCAGAGCTTTGATAAATGGAAGATGTAGCCTGTAATAAATGGTGCCTATTGGTGAATTTTAATATCTGTCAATAGCTTGACAAATTGTTAGTAATACATTATCTCCTGAGATCATCAACATCAACATCATCATCATCATCATCATTAGTAAGTCACTCTGGATAAGGGCATTTGTCAAATGGTGTAAATGTTAATAATATTAAGGCAAATTTATACACACACACACACACACACACACACACACACACAAGTAGGGAGCTGAATTAGTGATATATATTCTTTTCAATTCTATAGTGTTCCGCTGGCTTCATGGCGTGATACACGGTAAACAGAAAAGTTCTAATACTTTTGTATAAAATAAATAAATAAATAAATAAATAAACTTATGGTTCTGTTGTCTGAAATGTTCTACAATATATTAGCCAAATCTAGAATGTCACTCTGTCATTCAATTCAGTTCAACTTTATTTGTATAGCGCTTTTAACAATGGACATTGTCACACAGCAGCTTTACAGAATATATAAATACCGGATATAAATGTTACGGTTATGAATTTATCCCTAATGAGCAAGCCAGAGGTGAAGATGGCAAGGAAAAACTCCCTGAGACGACATGAGGTAGAAACCTTGAGAGGAACCAGCATCAAAAAGGGAACCCATCCTCCTCTGGGTGACACAAAATAGTGCAATTATAAATCATTTCTCTTCTATAGCTGTAGACGATATAGTCAAAAAGTGCAATTGTGTAACCAGGAACCGATGAGCTTGTGAGCAATGTATGAATATGAGCATCAGAGTGATTTCCGAAAACATTATAGTTTTAACTTAAAGACTATTGTATCGAACTGAAGTTATTAACTTTTCAGTGAGGAAGACTTGAGTGCAAAACAGTTTTCAGCAATTGCAGTCCTAAGGCTATTCAAGGAAGAACATCCACTGCCACATCCATAGCCTGACACAACCGTCGCTGAATGGCTCTGTGAATCTACGACACTGGGCTCGTAACAGTTAGCCCATAGTGTCGCCTCATACCATTTTGTGTGTTGTTCTTATGACCACTAATGGTGTTGCTGCACTCAGTTTCAGAGAAAAAGAAACAATAATCCTCTTTAAAACATTTGTCATCAATAAATAAGATGATGTGGGCACCAAAAAAGAAACCCTGAGAAAACAGAGGGGCTTCACCCCATTCATACAATCCACCCCTGGCTGTAAATTAAAAAGAATGCTTTATGGATGGTTGGGGGTCCCCAGACCCCAATTTGAGAAAAACTGCCATATGGCACCCAACCCTATTTTATGTAAAATATTAGAAATAAGGTTATTATTTTGTAGATCTAAACGAACCCACAAACAAGAAGGTTCTGGGTGTTTCTAGTTCAAGCTTTCAGGTTCCCTCAGGGATTGTAACATTTTAAATAATGTTTATTTATTTATTTAATTGGTGCAGTCGTGTTTGGAGCAGCTCTGAGAACTCGACTAGTCTAGAAGATACTAAGGACTGACTTGTACCTTGTGTTGTACCCACTGATACCTTTATGTCCACCATGAAGCTAACTGCAGGTTATGTTTATCTACAGCGCTGTGCATTAACCAGCCTTTAGGTGAACACTAATTGGTTGGCGGAGATGTGTGTCTGGAAAAGTATAACTCGGTGGTAAAGATCATTGAAAGTGTGCGCATTTCACTCTTACCTTGCATTTCACTCTTACCTCACTCTCACGCTTACGACCCAGTAGGGCGTAGCACTGGCGTAACTTCGTAGCTCATGCATGGATGGGATGAGGCTCCACTGGTTGGTGCTTGGCTGATAATGTTCAGCTGTGTTAAGCCGCTCATCGCCATCGAAGCCTCCCATCGCGTAGATGTATCCATCCAGTATGTCTACACACGCAAAGCAGCGGCGAGAATTCATAGGCACCACCTCGTTCCAGGTTCTGTCGAGAGGATTGGAACGAACTCTTTGCTGTCGAAGCCACCAACGACGTTCACAAAACTGTCCAGGAACACTGTGCTGTGAGCGACTCCAGCTTTTTCTTCTCTGCTGGAGATGCACATCCAGCTGTCCATCCTCGAGTTGTAGGTTTCTAAAATGTTTGTAGGAGACGGTCCGCTGACGATACCGATGGCAAACAAGATGGAATATGGGAGCCGTGGACGGGCAAGCGGATCCGGGTATCTGGTGTTGTGTCCAACCTTGTTAATGTAGGACATGGCTGTCCATGCACGGGTGATGATGGGCTGACACTCCCAGGAGCTGCTGACCAGCGGGTGTGTCTTGATATTTTCCAGGGAGTATTCCAGATCTATCAGAGCCAGCCGCACCTGATCAAACAGCACAGAAAGTGGAATAGAGAAAAAATGTGGACTGTTGTAGGATGATATGATTTTCCCTCAGTTCTCTCCATTTTAGATCAAACGTTGCGCTCTAGTGTCTTCAGACACAACGGCACTAAATCGCTCACATTATGCGTTCTAATCTCAGCTCATGACCAAAGAATCTTTAACGATGTGCATAAACCCGGGTTAACCAAACTCGGACCTATCACAGAGTAATTAGAGGAACAGTCAGGATCCTCTAAGTGAGTGTACTGGAACTCACCTTCAGCAGCAGGTTCGCAATGTGCCGCATTCGGACGTCGGGTACGTGCTCGATCCACTTGATTATAGCTCGGAATGCTGTTTTCTCCTGTTTGACATTCAGCTCATTCCTCTCCAGGATACCACCGAGCTGCTCCACGTTCAGCTCCAAGAACTTACCAGACGGTGCCTCAAAGTGAGGCAACGCGTAGGTGTAGGCTCGCTGTACGAGTGAGCTGTTTTCTGGGCTGAGATGTGCTTTCAGGAAGTCGCATCAGTCGTGAACAAGGCCTCACATGAGCAGGTAATCGGCCATAACCAACAGAGCCTGCATGTTATCAGTGGTGACTCGAACATCCTGGGTGTAGATGTAGTGGATTATAATCCATGATGTCTGGAGATACATTTGTGATGGTGTACACCGTCTGATCCGTGAACAGGGCTCTGGAACATTAGGACGAGGAAACATTAGGAACAACAGTTTGATCTCTAGTCTGGAAATCACAAACTGGAATCCTGATGATGATGTGAAAGCTGTAGTTTGAGAAAGTTTAAACGGAGAGCATGTCTCTGGCCTGTCAATCAGAGTAACCCTAGCTGATCAAGTGTGTTCACTCAGGTACAGTACAAACACGTTGAGATTATGCACAGTGGTGTCAACATGGCAACCTCAGAACCCAAGCTCGAACCTGAGACCCATGAGGTGGTCTCACCCGCCGAGCTTCAGCCAGAGGACAACGTGGCGACCTCAGAGCTACAGCTTGAGACCCATGAGGAGGTTTCAGCACCTGAGCTCCAGCCAGAGGTCAACATGGTGACCTCAGAACCCAAGCTTGAACCTGAGACCCAGAGGTCCACGTGAAGACCTCAGCCCAAGAGTTGCAGCCTGAGACCCATGAGGGGGTCTCAGCTCCAGAGTCCCAAGGTAATGCCACGTTCCTGTTCCAGGTCAAGGAGACAACCAACCCAAGCTCTGCTCATGCCAAATTCCTGACCCAGGTCAAAGAGACTACCAACCCAAGCTTTGCTCACACCAAGTTCAACAATCAAGCTCTACTCACACCAGAGTCTGCTGACATGACCAACCAAGTGTCTGTTGACACGGACGTGAGCAGAGCTTGGTTGTCCAAGTCTGCTGACATGACCAACCAAGTTATGCTCACGCCAGAGTCTGTAAATACGTTCAACCAAGTTCTGCTCACACCCGAGTGTGCTGAAACGGACAACCAAGCTCTGCTCACGTCCAAGTCTGCTGACATGATCAACCAAGTTATGCTCATGCCCGAATCCACTGACACAGCCTACCAATTTCAGCCTGCAGAGTCCACTAAGGATGTCGCTCTGAGTTCCTGTTCCGATGTGGACGTCACTCCGCGTTCCTGCTCCACCGAAGACATCGTGCCACGTTCCTGCTCCGCCGAGGACATCGTTACACGTTCCTGCTCCGCCAAGGACGTCGTTCCACATTCCTGCTCCGCCGAGGACATCGCTCCACTTTCTTGTTCCACCAAGGACGTCGCTCCGCTTTCTTGTTCCTCCAAGGACGTTGATCTGCTTTTTTCTTCTGCTAAGAACGCCCCTTGGGGGGCGGTTATGTCACGGTTTCCCCTGTCGGCAGCACGCTGGAAAGCATGTGGGCACGCACAGTGTTTACTATGGACACATGCATTTGTTATGTTTGTTATGTCTCCTCCCTGTTCTGACATTGGCTGTTTTTTGAGAGTGTGTCTAGATTGGTGTCAGCCGTCAGCACTTAACGTGCTGATTAGGTTTGCTTATATACTTGTTTTGTTTCTCGACCCTGTTTTCTGTGACCGCGACCTTGATTCCTGCTTTGCCCCGTTTATGCCTGTTTGCCGATCGCCTGACCCTTTGCATGTTTTTGGATTACGTTTTTGGATTACAATTTGGATTTATCTACCTGTGTTTCTCTTAAATAAAACTGTTAAACTGCATTTGCATCCATCCTAATCTCTCTACGTCTCGAGACGTGACACCTGCCCCCATCATCCTGTGTGACTCCCCAGTCGATACTGTGCACTCTTTCCGCTTCCTGGGAACTGTCATCACCCAGGACCTCAAGTGGGAGCTGAACATCAGGTCTCTGATTAAAATAAAAATCAGAGGGTGTACTTCTTGTGACAGCTGAAGTTCAACCTACCAAAGACAATTATGGTGGACTTCTACACCTCCATCATGAGTATGGTGAGTCCATACTCACCTCCTCCATCACCATCTAGTACACTGCTGCCACTGCCAAGGACAAGGACAGACTGCAGCATGTCATTCGCTCTGCTGAGAAGGTGATTGGCTGCAATCTGCCACCCCTTCATTACCTGTACACTTCCAGGACCCTGAAGTGGGCAGTCACTATTATGGCTGACCCCTCTCACGCTGGACACAAACTTTTCCAGGCACTCCCCTCTGGGAGGAGGCTGCGGTCCATCAAGTCCACAAAAACAGTTTCTTTCCATCGACAACTGGCCACAATAACAACACTGAGGTCTCTTATCCGCCTCCATGGACATTTACACATCTCATTAAAGAACAACCCCACATTGTTGTTTCATATGCGTTACATTAACACACACAACTCAGACTGCCATGTACAACACATACTGTACTAACGTACAGTTAATGTCTTTATTTTTATTTTCCTAAACCTTCCAAAACATAACTTCCTAACTCTCTCTTATTAATATTATATTATTTCTTGTATGTACTGTTATTGTTAAGCACCAGTACACCAAGACAAATTCCTTGTACATGTAAACCCACTGTACTTGATAATAAATCTGATTCTGATTCCCAACAAACATCACTGTGAAAGACCGTGCAAAACATTTTGCAAAATGCAAAATATTTCATGCAATTACAAATTTCACCAATTCAAGTAGTTTTCCATAAAAAAAGTACAATAAACTTTGCAAGTTGCATCACACATTATGAAAAAAGCCAGAGATCACACATTTATGGCTGCAACAATCAGGAAAAAATGGAAATCCTGTAAGTACTGATCTTGAATCTTACTACTTTGCATTTCGTGGAATTTCAGAGTAATGAGGTCTAAAGCTGACATCCGAAATGTGTTTTAAAACATGTTCTGTAATGTGTTCTCCACAGTAAACACCTTACTCAACACAGCGTTCTTTCCCACTAGTACAGGCAGGCACGTATCCATCATGGAGCTTCCGGGAAGTGTGATGATCATTCCCCAGGATACCATGACTGGTGTAGTTAAAGGCAGCAGAGTGCAGTACCACCAAGTCATTGAAAGCTGGAAAGGCCTTTACCTCTATGAACAGTTGTCACTCAGTGTGAGAAAGAGGTGGCCGCATCAACAAAGTGCACCGAGGCTGGGGTGCTAGTCAGGCATGGAGTTTATGGAAACATGCTAACTTTATACCTTAACAGCAGCGCACCCCTCACTCACGTACTCCAGTTTTAATCGAAGGTTCACATTTCAAATTCCTGTTGGAATCTTTCTTACCATGTTCACGTACAGTTTGTACAAGATTTAGTTCCACTTATTCCTACTGATTATTGTGAAATGTTTAACAGAGGTACAGTATATTTTGAGATGTTTACCTAACCTTTGAAAAGAAATTGTTGGTTTTAACTTTGCTTTCTGTTTCTGTTGTAGATTTTTAGCTTATTTATTAAATGATCTGGCAGACAGAAAATGGGAATGAGAAACTTTTGGTAGGTTTAGTATTGAGCCATAAGTTTAAAAAAAATAATGTTGCAGTGGCACGAAGCTCAGTAGAATTTTCTGCCATAAGTTTAATTTCCCCAAAGTATCAGTGACATTGATTTGGGACATCCATCCATCCAGCCATCCATTTTCTGTACCACGTATCCTACACAGGGTCGTGGGGGAGCGTGGAGCCTATCCCAGGGGACTTGGGTCACAAGACAGGGGACAGCCCTGGATAGGGTGCCAACCTGTTGCAGGGCACAATTGCACACACACTCACAGCCATTCACACACTACGGTTCATTTGGAAATGCCAATCATCCTACAATACATGTCTTTGAATTGGGGAGGAAACCAGATTACCTGAAGGAAACCCCTGAAGCATGGGGAGAGCATGCAAACTCCATGCACACAGTGCTATGATAGTTGTTGTTATTATTGTTATTATTATTATTATTATTATTATTATTATGAGGATCCCGTTGTGTGCTGGAGAGGCTTTTCCAGCCTGTCTCTCTACCACACCTTAAAGCATCTTAACATCACAGGACAACAAATGAAAAGAACTATCAGGAACACCACAGAGGCTGCTGAGAGAGCTTCAAGATGGCTCTGGAGGGTGATCAGCAATTTGGACACAGGCCAGGTCCAGGGAGTCTTAGGATTAAAGACCCGAAACACCCAGTGGCTCCAGGTTCCATCACTAATGTGTCCAAGAGCACATTGCAAGATGTATGAAAAAAACATGATAATATTAATAATAAAATTAATTCATTAATTCCATTAAGATCAGAAAAGTTGGCTGGACTAGAAAAACATGCACAATGACCATCCAAGCTGTTTTTTATTTTATTTTTATTTTATTAATTACATTATTTTTGCCGACCCAGCAGATACAGTCAGGTCCATAAATATTTGGACATTGGCAAAGTTATTGTTTTTAAATATATATATTTTTACCACAGTATATTGGAGTGGAAATAAAATAATATCCATATTCATTCTTTCATTTCAACTCCAATATACTGTGTTCGACAGCTAAAATAATAACTTTGTCAAGTAACGAAGAGGAAACATTAGCATTGTCTGTACACCAAAAAAAAAAGAGAACCTCTAGGTTATGTTAGTATCAGGGTACTGGTATTGCACCTCCCCATAGTCCACCTCCTCTGTATTAAAGGTCATTTTAGGTAGCAACTATAGAAAATATAGTAGTTTAAAAAAACAACAACCTACTACACACTCGTCTCCTCATGCTGCAAGTGCACACTGGTTTTGGCCTAGTAGGGTGAGTAAGGGGAATTGAACACAGGTTATTGGGAAAAAATAAAATGTAAAGCAAGGCAATGCTCCTAAGCATACCTCCAAAGTTGTAACAAAATGGCTTAAAGAAAACAAAGTAAATCTACTCGAGAGGCCATCAAAAACACCCTGACCTGGCTCCCAAAGAAAATTTGTGGACTGAAGTGAAAAAGCATGTCTGAGCAATGAGGCCCTCAAAACAGTTCTGTCCGGAGGAATGAGCACAAATTACAGCAAATCATGAGAAGCTTGTGGAAGGCTACTCCAAGTTCAATCAATGAACAGGCAATACCACTAAACACTAACAAAGTGCATGTAATTAGTGTAAACATTAAACATAAGGGTTAATAATCTGTCATCTACATATGTTTATAGTTGAATCATTTTCAGACATGGGTTGGTAATTCTAGACAACATGGTTCAGGTTAATTGGGAAAGACTGGAAATACAGTAAGTGAAGAAAGGAAAAGTGAAGGGATTTACAGGAAGAGATGCATGAAACACCTCACACCTATGGTTAAATGATGGGTAGGTGGTTAAATGATGGACTGATGGATTTTATCTGTATTAAATGGTGTTTTTATGAAACATCATAATAAGCAGGGAAATGAGGTAGCCTGGGAAATATAGAAGTTGCCTACTACTTATTTGTGGAGGCGGGATTTGGTTGAACACTGGTTTGTGAATGGAGGTCGGGGCTGGGGAAAGGTGAGTGGTAAGGATCTACACCTGTGCAGGATTTTGTAACAAGTGTTCTGTGTTTCAATGAGCAGGATAAAAGGGGGAGAGAGGACAGACACAGGAGAGCAACGGGACAGCCGTGTGTCTAGATATGTGCCTAGTGAAATAAAATTCCTGAAAAGAGACAGAAATAGTGAAGGAAAATAAAGAACTGATTTTTGAGCCTGCCTCCTATCTCCTCATTTTCAGTCCACCCGTATGCAGAGATTTTTACTTAGTGTACTGTGTTCATGTAACCATAGAGATTAAAGCTGTTTATTTTTAAATCCAAATTCATACCCAATCTTTTAAAGAATTCACTGTAAACAGATTATGTTGAAACACACACACACAATTAGAAAACACCATTAAAAGGTAAGTAGCATTTATAATTTATTTCTTGCCATACCAGCATACCATAGAATAAAAAAAGTAAAATAAATGAGAAAACAAAACCAGCATGAAATCTTAAAATGTATATACACTAAATAAAACTCTCTGCATATTCAGTATTAGGCCTATTAAGTAATGTTCTATATTTCTCAGTTCACCTTATTCCACTGCTTCTTACAATGTTTCATAAAAACACGCACTGTAATGCACAGAAAATCCATCAGTGCATCATTTAAGCATGCAGCCATTATATCCTTTTACTACAATTCAAAAGTTTGGAGTCACTCAGAAATTGCCTTGCTTTTGAATGAAAATCACAATTTTTAAAATAACATTGATCAGAAATATAGTCATTATTATAGCTGGATTTTTAAGGGAATATCTACGTAGGCATGGAAAGGCCCATTTTCACCAACCAGCAACTCCTGTGTTCCTGTGGCACATTGTGTTAGCTAATCTGACATTATCATGTTAAAAAGTTCATTCATCATTAAAAAACCCTTGTGCAATGATGTTAGCACAGCTGAAAACCGTTGTGCTGTTTAAGAAAGCCATACAACTGGCCTTCTTTGGGCTACTTGAGAACCTGGAGCATCAGCATTTGTGGGTTTGATTACAGTCACACAATGGCCAGAAAGAAAGAGCTTTCTTCAGAAACTCATCAGTCTATTGTTGATTTGAGAAATGAATGCTGTTCCATGTCAGAAATAGACAAGAAATTGAATATATCTTACAAAGGTGTGTAGTAATCCCTTCACAGAACATGACATGAATGAAGTTGTTACTTCTATCATGCAGTTCCACTGCAGTGGCTTAGTAGGTGGCTTTGTACTCAACCTATTTGCATTAAAGGAATTAGATATCATTTTATATTAACAATATTTTCCCCTTCACATATTGAAGCCATGGATTTCTAATAATCTGACAATTATATGAGTGTACAATATTGACCCATAGAGTAGATACAAGTAAAAAGCAGATGCAATTTGTCAACTTTACACATTTATTTATATATCATCAGTAACCACTTCATCCTGCTCAGGGTCGAGGAGGATCCAGAGTTTATCCAGGATTAATGGGCAAGAGGCAAGAATATATCTTACATCAGTCCATCACAGGAGACCACGGACACACACAGACACAGAATCACAGACTCATTCACACCCTGGGGCAAGATAGCACAGGAGATTCACCAACCAGTAGGTCTATGTGTGGTGGGAGAAAACCTGGAGGAATCCTGCACAGATGCAGGGAGAAACTGCAGTTACACATAAACAGTATCCTGAGCTCAAGATCAAATCAGGGAACATGGAGCTGTGAGGTAAACTGGTCTACATGAACCATACTCATACACAATATATGGTAAATCCACTTGGAGGAAGCAGTAGGGATGATTCATTCATTAATAATTATTAGGGCTGCAACTAACCATTATTTTCATAATCGATTAGTTGGCCGATTATTTTTTCAATTAATCGGATGGGGTCGGGGCAAACTTTCAGTACCATTTCTTTTTATTTGAAATAAAATCCACAAACTGAGTGTTACTTCAGACTAAAACTTTACACAAGTGTTTGTCCAAACAGAAAAGAACCCAACAGACACACACACACACACACACACACACCAGAATATATATTATTAATTTATGACTGTAGTTTAATTCAGTGCTTTTTGTGCAACCATAAAAATAATGCATAAATACTATGAAATAAATTATATAAAATTTTGTGTTTTAATTAGACATTACAGATCTTACTCGCGCTACACTCTGTATCAGCGCGTCTACACCGCGCGTGATTAGCAACGCGGTCTCGTTACTAACACACCACTTCCATTATATTAAACAACAGAATTTACACTGCAAGCACGCAGATACAGCATATAATGACAATAAACTTAAATTAAACTAAACGTTTTAAGCACCGTGCACCAGTTTCCCCTGCCCCTTACACACAGTGGATATAAACATAATTTTGTGCTCCACGGTGTTTAATATAAAATGCTCCCTGCATTTCTGATTTTCTTTCTCAGTCACGTGATGATTTCTCCTCCATCTGATGGAGACTGAGGTCATGTTGGGAATAATAGGTAACGCTGACAGAAAGTAAACTGGAGAAAGTCAGTGTCGGTGACTTTGAGTGTCTGCTAATGCTAGCGTGCGTATGACATCATGCGTCATCGTGACTTATACTTCTGGTTAGTAAAAAAATCGCTAGTGATATATTTGAGATGATATTACCTTTCTAAAATCCACACACTAGACAGTAGAGTACATAGTACATAGTGTAAGTGTACAGTACTTCATTTGGGACAGAACTTTAGTATTTACTCTCCGAAGCATGTTTTCATGCTCGGGGACACCCAGGCCAGAAAAGAGGTCCAACAGAATACCGCTAAACGTACACAAGAAAGATTGGATTGACTCGATTGACACTAGGGTCAAGATTTTCAGATTATGGATGTTTAGATGTTCCAGGATTCTTTACATTTCATCTGGTATAACATTACAAGGTGCTTATATATACAAGGTGTTATATACTTTACAAGGTATACAAGGTGTTATATACTTTAAATGCTTTAAGAAAAAGTTATATAGTATATAATTACAGCTTTTTAGTTGCAAAGAATTTGCAAATGTCAGTTAATTGTATTTCCTAATTTGTCCTGGAATTTCCTCCTAGTGCCTGATTCCAGTGATCCTGTGATAATGACCTTTGATACTCCATATGTAAGCTTTGCAGTTCTTTACTATTTATTTATTTATTTTACCCCAAAAGTTCTGCGTCATCCTTG
Source organism: Ictalurus furcatus (assembly GCF_023375685.1). NCBI lineage: Eukaryota > Metazoa > Chordata > Actinopteri > Siluriformes > Ictaluridae > Ictalurus > Ictalurus furcatus. The sequence goes on along the minus strand of NC_071265.1, from coordinate 11,627,439 downwards.
AGTAACTTGGGCAGGTTGGAGTATCGTAGCGCTCTAATCAACACCACGTTGTCACTCGGGTGTGGGTTCTCTCGCTTCAGAGACCTGGAACAAACACACACACGCTCAATTTATTCCAGCAAGACATCTGTTACATTTATAGATAGTTTTAAATAACAATTTAGAAAATACAATGGATGAATCTAATCTAATCTAATCTAATCTAATATGTTCAACCTGTTCGTAGATGGACATACCCAGCCATGACGATAACAGAGTTGACGGCTCTCATGCTGAAGTTGTAGTGGACCTGCCGGGAAAGCCGGCCCTCAGCTCACAAGGCCACCTACAGCAAAAGAGAACGTGAAACGGTTTTGTCCCGGAGCTTGGTCCTGCCTGCGTAGCCTGGGTTCATTGTGATTAAGGCAGCTTCCTACAAATGGAAGTAGGGGAAATGATAATGATTCAAACCCTTGCTAATATTCTGAAATCGATTGCAACACTGAGTGAGTCCATTCCAAGAATCAATTCAGCACATATCTTGAATTAAAGGTTATGGGAACAACCCGCAATATTAAGTACATAGGATCATTATCATGATTAACAGGGCGATTCCTAATACCTGGTGTCAATTCGTAGATACCAGGTAATGGGAATAGAGTCGATTCAAAGGAATCAAGCTTTGGAGTCGACTCTATAGTCATTGGGAATATGGAGTCAACTCCAAAGCTTGATTGGGGGAAGCTTGACTGAAGAACCTTGATTTCTCAGTTTGGGAACAATCCCAAAGAAATATTCGGGAGACGCAGAGCATTTGGCATCGTTGTGACAAACGCTGATTCTCACAGCTTTTTTTTTAGTTTTTAATTACTCAACAACTAAGACACAAACCCCTCGTTTATTCCTTCACTTTCATCTTTCACTACTTTTTTTTATTTTACATTTTGTTCTGATTCTTTTCCCCTGAATGTCTGGCTAGAACTTTCTGGAACTGGGAGCTAATGCTAAATTTAATGTTCTGTTAGAAAAGACAGCTTGATATATGGGTTTCATTAAATTTAAATATCTTGTCTTTATAAGAAAAGCTGCTGATTAAGCAATGCACTATACCATATTCATGAGAAAGTAGAATTTTGTATTTGTTATTTGATGTTTGTGTAAATTCAATACGTCGTTTTCAACTAGTGATTAAAGAACCAGTTCATGAGTCATCTTTGTCAGATATGCTGGTGGCGCTTTCTGATTTTAGTCACTTAACCATTCAAAAGAGTTATTTGTGTGTGGAACAGTGCATTGCCTGGAACCTGGAATAGAAAATAAGCTTTATTTTGTTCCAACACTTTGTTGTTGTTGTTGTTTGGGAGCTCCAAAACTGAAAAGTGTTACAATGGAAGCAGAACTAAGTGTAGCTTCTTAAGTTGTGTAGTGTAACGCAGTGTTTTTCAATCGTTTTTGAGCCATGGCACATTTTTTACATTGGAAAAATCTTGCGCACACCACCAACCAAAAATGTTACAGAATGACACTCTGTAGCCTAATACAGTATATATAATTACAATATAGTTTCTCAATTTATTTATACTCACTCAGTGTGAAACCTGGGCCTGTTTAGATTAACACAAAGCCGATATCCTGGCAGGAATTGAAGAAAGGTACACACGAAGCTCTTCTTCAACAGCTCTCAGTATCTCTCTGTTTTTAGTTTTTATAGCAGTTAGGCTTGAAAAGCTCAGCTCACACAGATATGTTGTGGAAAATGGGAGCAATGTCAAAACTTTGTTGGCCAGAATGGGGAACTCCTTGGTAGCAGTCAACCAAAAACTGTCCAAAGGAAGTTCAGCAAATCTTAGCTTTAAACCACGATCTTGTTTCAGTTCAGTTAGTTCCTCCTGCTCCTGTAAATTCATGTCCTTTCCAACAGCTGATGCTGAGCTGTATGGGTCCCTAACCCAGTCAAGGCATTCAGTGGAGGCTGAAGAGAAATAAAATGACAACTTCTCCTCAAGAGTTTTCAGATGTTTACCTATTACCTCGCACAGTGCAGCAGTGTGATCTTGCAGTTCCTCTGTGAGTGGGAACATCTCAAGGTTGGCACTTTGCACATGTTGTTGCCAGAGGTGCACCTTTAAATGGAATCCATTTATTTTATCCATGCTTGTAAGCAGGTTCTCATTTTGGCCTTGCATCCGTATGTTCGGTTCATTCAGATGATGAAATATATCTGCCAGGTATGCCAGCGTTGCACACCACTCATCACTTGCAAACAGATTTGAGTAATCAGACCTCTCATTTGTCAGAAACACTTTAAGTTCCTCCCGCAGCTCATACACACGGGCCAGCACCTTGTCACGCTACAACCATCGGACCTCCGTATGGAGCAATAAGGCTTTATGCTCCGCTCACATTTCCTCACACAAAGATGCAATATACCTTTTCAAAGGTCGTGTCTTTACAAAGTTCCCTATGCGCTGCTGGCTCAAATTTAGCCTATTACCCACAAACACTTAAAATTCACCATAGAAGCAAATACTCACATCTCCGAACACAGTTGGACATAGAAAAAAAGACACCAGCCATGAGTGAGATGAAGCAAGGGTCCAGATTTATTGGTTCCGTTCCACTACACGAGATCCACACCGATGAGAATTCTCAGAAGTGATCTGACACCCGGAGCTCAAGCTCCAGTATTTATACTGTATTTACACAGTAGATAACCAATATATTTCAGAAAGACTATGATATCAATACCAATAGGGTTAAAAAAGAGCTCATCTACATTACCATTATGTTTTGAAAAAGGCCTTTCCAATTTACCATTAGGTTCGAAAGTGGAGAGAGACAAAACAATTTAGAGAGACCTTGGTCTCACTCTTATCTCGCGGGGTCAGCTTGACTCAGCTACCCTTATAAATGGCTCCTCATTGTTTTCTCTTAAAATTAAGGCCTTCCTTGCAAGACAAGAATCTTCACCATCTGAATTATGAGTAAGTTACATTTTTCTGTATTTCTGGTTTATATTTTATTTTCATATTTGCTCTATATCTCTATTTTATATATAGTTATACTGCTTGGTTTACTGTACTTCCTACTTCATAATATCATTATATTACCCTTCTACTATCCTACTACACTTTATTTTTATAAAGAGTATTTTATAAAGAGTATATATTTTATTATTATAAGATATTACCCTTATAATATCTTAATACTCCTTTTTATTATTCTTATAAAGTTATAATGTTATGTGTGTGTGAGAGAGAGAGACAGAGTGTGTGTGTGTGTGTGTTATGTCTACATGCCTGCCCTTGACTGTACGAGAGTGTGTGTGTGTTTGCACTCCTCAGCTCTTATACTTCTTTTTGACTAATAAACCATAGTGTGTTACTCTTAAAAGATCTTAAAGCATCAATCCAATTTGTCAATATCCGCCTAATACCGCTTCTGTGAGTCTAGGTGCCCGTCTGGATCTGGACACTCTCTATCAGCTCGCGCATCTCACTGCTGACATCATGGTGCTACTAAACGTTCTTCGCAGCACCCCCTCTGGAAATGGAAATGTGGGGTCCCCCCAGATACAGAATCCACCCCGTGAATGTGTGTATTGACGCCTCTACACAGACAGAACCTCCCTCCAGCTTTCAGTCTGAGGATGGTGTCACCTTCTCTGATCTGGGCTCTGACCATTCTTCCCTCTTCTCACCTGTCAGTCCGCCCCACTCTCAGTGGTCTTCTTATTTCACCTTTGCTGACTATCCCATGTCCCCAGGACACACCCCATTTTCTTCCCCCTACCGCTCTCCTCAAGATTACACACCCACCAGTCCTGTGAATTATCAATAAAATTACATATTACTCATACTAGGTCTCCCTCATGTTTATTTCATGTCATTTTTATCCACAACAGCGCACATCATCATCCAACACAGGAACTAGTTCTGCTGGTAAAGTCATTGCAACGAAGGCATCACGGTGCAGAAAACAGTGTGTAACAATAAGATCTGGGTTTCTTTCCTTCACTCTGCTAACGAAGCCTTAGGTGTGCCCGACCATGGTTGCAGCTCCATGAGTGCAAACACTTGTGCAATTTTCAAATGTAAGTCCTCCCTGGTCAAGATATTCCAATTTGACCCAAAAAATTTCCTCTACTGTTGTTTTTTCTGGCAGTGCCTTACAAAATAGGAAGTTTTCTCTAATGGCATCTCCATCCACAAAACGCACATTGGCCAAGAGCTGAGAATATCCGTAGACTCATCAAGTTGCAACGCAAATTTCCTACTGATGCGTATCTTTTCCAAAACATGGCTTTCGATGTCTGTAGACATGTCATCAATACGTCTGGCAATTGTGTTATCTGAGAGCGGGAGTTTAGATATGTCTTTAACCGCGTCAGGGCCGAGCATCCCGTTGACAATGGCTTTGCAGGCAGGTAGTATTAACGTCTCTGCCACAGTGTGGGACTTTTTTCATTTAGCTACAAGTTCAGCAACTAGCTTTGAGGGCTTTCTCATTTACCTTTGTGGTTTTTCTCATTAATGTTGCCTGTTTCTGTGTTTTCATGCAGGCAAACAAAATAGTCCATTGGCTTGTTTTGAAGCGACGGGTGTTTTGTTTGGAGATAGTGTTTAAGCTTGCTTGGCACCATGGCGCTATTGGACTGCTTCTTGCCACACACCAAGCATAATGGAGTAGGGGTCATCTCATCGCTGGTGAAAGTAAATCCTAACGAAAGATAACTTTGGCTGTATTGCCTCGAGCTCACCGTCTTTGCTTTCTTTTTACCATCACTCATACTAGGCCCTTCACCTGGGTCACAATCTTGTCCAGGGCCCAGTTCGGAGTTTGCATTTTTCCTTTTTAAAAACTTCTCTATCACTGCCACCATGATTTGTCGCATGCGTCACTAATTCTCTTGTCTCTAAGAAGGTAGGAGGCAATTACCTGCTGCCACCAGGACGAATATTACATTACTCTGCCAAACACTATATTACAGCACAGACACTCGACCATGGCTTATTATTTGCAGATAATAAGTAATAAATTTTAATAAAAAAGAATTTTAAGACTAAGTGAAATTGGACAATTTCTCACGGCACGCCTGACGATCTCTCACGACACACTACTGTGCCACGGCACAGTGGTTGAAAATCACTGCTCTATGGTATGTAGACTGTATTATATGCATGTTGAGCAGAGAAGAGATATTATAATATTATACCGTATCTGGAAATATAGTGTGTGACTGCGGCTATCTACTGTATATTGATCTATTACCTAAAGCCAAAAACCGTCAGGAAAATGACGAACTTACATTAGTCCTACATTATTTATTATCCCTTTGACTATTTATTGTGGAGTAAATCCACAAAGCAAAAAAAAAAAATTTTTAAATCCGCCACGTTTTCTTTTTTCATATTTTTTCCTCATATTTTTATTATGGAGACAGGTGAACATCCTGTACACAGGATCTGAGAAATTCTCACATTTATGCAAATAACAAGCGAATATCGTCCACCAATCGGATGAATTTGTCAAGAGGCAAAATGGGCAAAAGAGTTTAAACATAACTTTAACCATATAAAAACAAATAAATGAACAACCATAGGCCGAGTTATTTCTCTTGTTCCATAGTTTTCACCAAAACAAGAGGAGGATAGTGAACAAAAACATGCTGAACAACCCTGTTGCTCATATGCCCCATCCTGAAGGAGAACCTCGCATTCATCCATGCAGGCCAGGTAGGTCACGGACACACACACCTAGAACTTATCGAATCAGGTTCTTCTGTAGCCTTACTAACTGAGCTTTTGTCTCCAGAGGATAGCGGCGTCTTCCAAAGTGAGGACAACTACCTACCTGATGGGGAGAACATCTCTTTTCCTGGCTCTCTGTTGAGGTGAGTCCTTCTCTCTCCTCTTCTATACCACACACAAACTGAACATTAAACATGCAGGCTGTTTCAGCAGTATGCTTTAAAACTTCTCATCAGGTGGTCAAAGTGTATGTGCAGTAATCCATATCCATCTCTCACAGCAGTAAGATGCAGATGGAGGACCCGATTCATGTTATCCAGCAGAAATCCCAAGAGTATCTCCAACATGTGGATAAACCTGACCAAAAGGAGGTGTATTTCTTCTGGAGGATCATGGAGCTGCTCTGCAGTCAGAATGGAGTACGTGTTGTAGTTCTTTATGTGGTGATTGTTTAAGTAAAATTATTCATGATTAAAGTATCAAGTGGTTTTATCTGTACAAAAGCAAAATATTTCTCAATTGTAAGTCATGAATGAAGAAAAATACTTAGAGTAGATGTGTAAGTTAAATATGTTCCTTTTACAGAACGTACTGCTGTCTGAAGTCGCTACACTCCTCTTTAAAGGATACGGACTAGCAGCTAATAACAAAAAGCCAATGCTAGTTTTCTGGCTAGGGTTAACTGCTTTATACTGCATGGGCAAAAACAAAACAATCAACCAACAAATAAAGAAATAATTGGAAACATCTGCTGGAGAAATGAGATGGGCTCAAACCACCATTCCCTGAGCCAGATTACTACTGTAGTTTCACAATCACTTCTAGATGTAGACAAATTTTCTGCCATTCACTCAATATGGAAGCTGTCTTGGAATTGTCTCTAGGGCTGGGCTTACATCATTAAATATACAAGAGCCTTAGGATGCTCCTTGTCAATTTTGAAACCAAATTGCTGAGTCAGCACAATACTTACCTGAAAAGTGCCCTCTGTAAAGCCCTTGAAGTCCGGGTTAGATTCCAGGACAACGCACAACTGAGTTTTGGAGACGTTTGTGTTGCAAGAGCCTTCACCCAAAGAACTTTACGCGCCTTATCAATTCTGCCCAAAACTACGGTAGTGGGCAAACTCCATGCTGCTGAAATATACAAGAGATTCTCCTTTAGAATTTTAAACCAAATTGCTGAAGCAACTCAATACTCAGCTGTAAATCACACTCTGTGAAGTCCATGGCTTTTTAAGATAAGCAGTGGTGGTTCAGTGGTAGGTTTTTTGCCTACCACGCGGGAGGCCTGGGTTTGATTCCTGGCCAATGCAGAAGTGAGTTTTGAACATTAAGCCTTCACCAAATGAACATTACAAGCCTTATCATTTCTGCCCAAACTAGATGAACTCCATGCTGCTGAAATATACAAGAGATTTAGGATGCTCCTTTTCTATTTTGAAACCAAACTGTTGAAGCAGCACAATACTTAATGAAAAACACACTACGCGTTGTCGTTGATCCTTTAAGATAAGCATTGGTGGTTCAGTGGTCGAATTCTGACCTGCCACGCGTGAGGCTGGGTTCGATTCCCGGCCACTGCACAACTGAGTTTTGAATATTGAGCCTTCACCCAAAGAAATTTACAAGCCTTATCAATTCTGCCCAAAAAACAGTAGCAGACAAAGTCCACGTTGCTCAAATATACAAGAGCCTTAGGATGCTCCTTGTCAATTTTGAAACCAAATTGCTGAGTCAGCACAATACTTACTTGAAAAGCACCCTCTGTGAAGTCCGGGTTAGATTCCAGGCCAATGCCAACTGAGATTTGGAGATGTTTGTGTTGCAAGAGCCTTCACCCAAAGAACTTTACAAGCCTTATCAATTCTGCCCAAACTAGAGTACTCCATGCTGCTGAAATATGGAAGAGACTTAGGATTCTCCTTTTCAATTCTGAAACCAAATTGCTGAATCAGCACAATACTTACCTGAAGAGCTCACTCTGCGAAGTCTTTGAAGTCTGGATTCGATTCCCTGCCCTGCCAATGCACAGCAGAGTTTTGCATATTGAGCCTTCACCCAAAGCACTTCACAAGCCTTATCAATTCTGCCCAAACTAGGGTAGTGGACGAACTCCATGCTGCTGAAATATACAAGAGATTCTCCTTTAGACTTTTAAACCAAATTGCTGAAGCAGCACAATACTCAGCTGTAAATCACACTCTGTGAAGTCTGTGGACTTTTAAGATAAGCATTGGTTCAGAGGTAGAATTCTCACCTGCCAGGAGGTGGCCAGTCGCACGTAGATGTAGAACACTGACTAGCCAATAGAAAGTGAGGAAAATCTGGGAGGCGGGTTGGACGAACCTAACGTAAAAACATTGCTCCGAATCCCACCTCGGTTAAAATCTGATTTAAAAAAAACTTGTTTTAATGTCGAATCCATAAAAATATGATAAACATATGAAAACAATAAGATGTAAAAAAAAAAAAAAAAAAAAATTATAATAAAAGTTATTTCCCAAGAGTTTTCTTTGTTTATGGTGAGCAAAATGTAAAAATGATCATTAATAAACAATTATTGATGGGGACATTGTCATTAGTAGTTACTATTTCAAATATTTAGATATTCATATTTAAAATGAACACACCATACAACATTTTGATGTTTTGATCATGTTTTAGTATATTTTTATTATATTATCTGTTACATATTGTAGCTCCTCTTTTTTTTAAAGAGGAATTGTCAACATTTACTATTTTGATTGAGGAGAACATGAAATTAACAGTTTGCCAAAATTAAAATAACTTTCTAAATAATATATGCAGAGTGTGTTATAGTAAGTTATTGAAAATGTATTGCAAATAAGGACTAAGAGTTTAAAAACTTCTACAAATACAAGATAGGTAAAACATATTTACAAATACACAGGACAATTTTGTTTTTTTTAAATACAATGTTGTCTATACACAATTCCACAATGGTAAAGAGAGAGAGAGAGAGAGAGAGAGAGAGAGAGAGAGAGAGAGCACAGCACAAATAGAATGAGGTTCATGGACAACAGTATTACACAGGATTTGTAACTATTTACCAAAATCCAAGCTTGTGCTTGGCTTGGAATCAGACGTGCCATGCACAGACCTTAAACACTGTGTTTCACAACAAAGTTATTTTCTCTTTTCAACAATCCACCTCTGCCTCTTAGCCTCATAGAATGAGGACTGCTGAAACTCTGCCCATGTCATCTCTGCATTCATTCCCTGTGCCTGATACAGGGAGAGCCCTTTAGCAGGACAGTAAATGTATTTGCCTGCCACTCCAGGGAAACCAGTGTGGATATGAGGGCTATTGGGTCCTTGTTTTAGTGCCTGGTGGCAGAACCTGCACAGATGACCAGAAGGCCCTCTGCAGAGTATGCCTCAAAGACTTTCCTGGAGCAGTAGAAATATTTAACATCACCAGCCTGATAAGAGAAATGTACAGAGGAGTCATCACCCAAGTAACGAGAATTTGGAAGACCACAAGCTAAACAGGATCCAATTAGTTTTTTTGGTGTCTTCTCAACTGCTGCCTGTGTCAGAGGTACATCTTTAGGAACACCACTTGCAGGTGGATTGAACGGAGCGGGTGGCTGTATTGTTCCTGACCACATCTTCTCTTTGAGGTGTTGACTGCTCTTGCAAAGAATGATTGTCCTTAATCCTTCTTTCCTCTTCAGATGGGTCCCGACGTAAATGACCTGATGGGCCTCTCCTGAAGGACAACTTCATGCTGATAGCTTGAGTAGTACCCATAAATATGAACAATTAACATAAATAAATATATAAAAAAGTCATTTACATAGTTATGCATAATGTTAGGTAAAGTAAAAATATGGTAATTGATTCTTTTAAAATGACTTGACAGGTTTCATGTTAGATTAAAAGATCAATGACCCAACATTGAATTATGCAACTATTGAAAAGACACACATCTACTCTAATATATTCTAACCTAATCTAAAATAATTGTGTGATCTACTCATTTTTACCAAAAGACTTTATTTTACCGTGTGTTTGACTACAATTGACCCTACATATATAGTTACAAACCATTCTAATGATATTCATAATATACCAATGTTTCTTTTGAGTAAATAAGTAATTTTGTTATTTATAAGTCGATTTGATAAAAAAGTCTGCTAAATGAATAAACGTAAACGTAAGTGTACAGTTCACTTTACCTGCTGCCTAATAGCGCTTTTTTTCTCTCAGGTAAAATGATGAATGTTAATTGCTGTCTGGGGAAAAAAAGAAAAACAAAAAGAGATGAAAGCCAAAAAAATTAAGCCAATAAAGTATTAACTGGCTTTTGCGGCAGCGGAGGCAATTCAAAATGTAGATCTTCAAAAAAAAAAAACTAAAAGAAAAAACACCAAGCTTCGGAACAGCGCCATGGAATCAACATGTGGCAAAAAATATATTGCATCCGTTGTGATAAGGACTACCATCGAGAATTAACTGGAAAAGTTAAGGAAAGTTGAGCATAACTATTTTCCGCTCTGGGGAGGCTGGCAGCGGTGGGAACCCACGCCTCCAAAGAGACTGGAGCCTAAACCCTAAACCCAGCGAAACAGGCCCAAACTGTAATGTTACCACCACCATTTTTCAGAAATGGGATACGGGTCTTATGCTGGATTGCAGTGTTTTCCTTCCCCCGAACATAACCCTTCTCATTTAAACCAAAAAGTTCTAGTTTGGTCTCGCCTGTCCACAAAACGTTTTTTCCAGTAGCCTTGTGTCTTGTCCATGTGATCTTTAGCAAACTGCATGCGGGAAGCAATGTTCTTTATGGAAAGCAGTGGCTTTCTCCTTGCAATCCTGCCATGCACACCATTGTTGTTCAGTGTACTCATTATGGTGAACTCATGAACATTAACATTTGCCAATGCGAGAGAGGCCTTTAGTTGCTTAGAAGTTACCCTGGGATCCATTGTGACCTCGTGGACTATTACATGTCTTGCTCTTGGAGTGATGTTTGTTGGTTGACCACGCCTGGGGAGGGTAACCATGCTCGTGAATTTCCTTCATTTGTACACAATCTGTCTGACTGTGGATAGGTGGAGTCCAAAAACTTTAGAGATGGCTTTTTGACCTTTTTCAGCCTGATGAGCATCAAAAACTCTTTTTCTGAGATCCTCACAAATTTCCTTTTTTCATACCATGATACACTTCCACAAACATATGTTGTGAAGATCAGACTTTGATAGATCCCTGTTCTTCAAATAAGACAGGGTGCTCACTCACACCTGATTGTCATCCCATTGATTGAAAACACCTGACCCTAATTTCCCCTTCAAACTAACTGCTCATGCAGACGCCAACAATGTCTGCACCAAGCATGCTTCCTTTACAGAATGCACTTAAGAAAGGTCTTTACAAGAAAAATAGGATCCAAACCCATATGGGCTGTGCACAGCGGATTGGCAGTTCATCACCTTAACCTCTTGCTGACATAGCTCACGCATATGAAATTACATCCCAGTCTATGGAGCAAAAAAGAGGTTTCGGTGCAGGTTCTTTGCCACTGTTGTCTGGACTGCGGAATGCATTCTGCGTTGACGGACCTCCAGAGACGCAAGAGCCTTACAGCAGCTGTGGCCAAAATACAGCTCACGGTTGCGAAACACATAGCCACAATGCTAGCTTTTCACATTTCTCCACCCTCTCTAGCGCTAGCTCATGGATCTGTACAAAGCTTTCCGTTTGTAGGCCTTGGTGTGAGACAGACTGCAACAAAGCCAGACATTGTTGTAAAGAGGAGGCAATACAACACGTTTGCAATGAGATTCAAACCCACACGTGCAGAGCACAACGGATTAGCAGTCCATCGCCTTAACCTCTCGGCCACCTCATCCAAGGCCTGCTATTTTTAATGAAAACTAGGCAAAGAAGGGTTTAATGTTAGCTAACTAGGTGACTGCTTCTCAAATAGATTTTATTCAAGTCTTGAGGTACGAGCTGTGCCGTCATATAAACTGAAGGCTGACGATGCGGCGAGACGGCCCAAAGTTCTCACAGAACGGGACAATTCCATAGTTGACCTGTCGCAATGCAATCCAATCCTTGGGTGGCTAGGTACCGACTACCTATGGACTGCCCATCTCAGCGAGTTAAATTTCTTTGGAAAATGTAACTTTTACCCGTGACCCTGAAAAGGATTAAGCGGTATAGAGGATGGATGGATGGAAATGTAACTTTTATTCTTACCTGGATATGCACAACGACTGTGGAAAAGGGGGGCATGAACTGAACGTTCGTGAGGCAGCATGCTACATTGTGTATAGCATGAAAGCATGGGAGCCAAAACCTGCATAAAGCCTTTGGAGACAAGGCATCATCCACCCTGGCAGCAGTGGGATTTGAACCCACACCTCCGAAGAGACTGGAGCCTAAACCCAGCGCCTTGGACCACTCGGCCACGCTACCCAAGGATGATGTGGTGGTTTACCCATTCATATTAAGAAGGTGACCAGGTAATTCCACCGGACAACAAGAACTCTGGCATGGGCGTGACAAATGGGCTGTTGTAAGACTCAAGTGCCTTTCGTTTAACCAGCTCTGGAGGAGACATCTAACCATTTCCAGCTGAAGACAGAGCTAAGGCGTGGTCTTTTGGACGCGATTTGTCTAGGCTTAAGACCCCATGGTCCACGGTCACATCGGTAGTGTTTGCGGAAGAGCTCTTCT